>NW_009220309.1:8624-13360 GCF_000690835.1 Fulmarus glacialis | reverse complement strand
TGGCTGCCTGCCAGGTTAAACCACGGCATATAAATAAGTTGTGGACCTTCTTGCTGCAGGATGCATAAATTAAAAGTGACTCTACAAGTTGATAGAAGAAAATCCATTAAAAATGTATGCAATTATACTATCTTCAGAAGTCCCTGAGTCACTTACTGATGGCAACAGAATTAGTGTTTAAGGAAGTTTCAGCGTGTCCTCCTACTCTTGTGCTATTCCCGAGGGAAGTACTACTTGACATGCTTTGGAGGCATGTATCGGATGACAGACCTTTGGTCTCACCTAATACAGCTGGTTTTTTGGTCTTAAGATCTTAGAAGACCTGAAAGAATAGTTGCTTAAGTCAAGATAATACATTAATTCATTAATTTAGCTAAACATAATTAAAACATTGGCAGTAAGATTTTACTGTTATAGAGTTTCTCTCTAAGAATATAAACAAAAGTTATAAAAAAGTATTTTGGAAAAAAATTCTTATTCAAGAATTTGAAAATGGATTGAAGTATGTGTGCTTTCTAGAAATAGTATCTCCAAGTCAAACTAAGTTGTCCTTAATTTACATCTATATTTTGTGGAGAGATTTGCATACAATTCAGATACTGAAAAAAAATCTAATTATTTGCTATTTCAATGGAATATGTCTGGGACAATTCTCTTTTTGTGTATGTTCAATCTCCAACCCGTTTCCTGGGAAACAGTAACTGCTCAGTAACACTTAAGAAGAACATACGAAAGAAAAATCCCAGTTAAATTATTCAGTGAAACAAAGAGAACCTTTTTAATCTGTTCTGGTATCCATTCAAAAAAAAATTAATGAAGGAATGCCAGATCTTTTACCATCAACTGAGTGGAGAAGAAGTGAACCTGGAAACCACCAAGTGTAGTAAGCCAACACCACTGTGCTTTTCCTGTGCACTAAAAGCGTCTCCATCGAGCTGTTTCAAGACCTATTTCATCTTGTCTCATAGACAACATTATATTCTCTTTTCCTGTGGACCTCAAGAACTGAATGTATGTTTCCATAGTTGCTCAGTATCCTGGAGGCTCATACCTGAAACATTTGTGCACTTTCCCTGTTGGCAGACTGTTGAGGTGGAAAGATCAGTTTTGGGGGTCCTAAACTAAGCAGGCAGCTTGGGCAGTAATTTGGACTATGATAGCATATGTTGAAGGCTAAGTCTCACTCAGGTGGAGAAAGGGAGCTTGTGAAACCCTGGTTTCCCTGTGGGTTTGTTAGAAAGCCTGAGGACGTGGGAGTAACCTGTCTTCCTCACTCAGTCTTGGGCTTTGAATGCACCATGGCTATTCAGATCTGTGGAAGGCGACAGCAGAATATGCTGGAGTTTAGGCAGATACTGTCACCAGGGTAGTAATTGTTAATTGCAGACAGGGACTCTACATTTAGCCGTATTCTGGAATCTTTCGTTTCTTTATTCACATCAGTCATACCTCTTTTTTCCAGAAGAAATTTGTTTCAGTTTTGCATCAAAATGGCATGAAACTCAGGGAGGCTATTTTCAGTTTACAGGGTTGAAAAGCCATAGCACTTTAAAATAAGGCCGTATTTGGAAGCCAAAACCCAATGTGAACTCCTTACCAGTCTGTAAATTAATTTTTTATGTTATACAGGTACAGTCATAACCTAGGGTGGGTGTGAGTCTTAGTGACACTGGTATATTACTTAATCCCTTCATTACTACATGATTACATATTATTACACGTACTTATTATATGCAAAATGAAATGAATGTGCTGGAACTGTTCTGTCACACATCTGGCTGTTCGACATGGTGTAACTTAGGGGTAGTTCACTCTGTATAGGGGTAAGCAAAGCTTCTCTCTCTAACTGAACAGGATTGTTTGTTTTCTTTTGCCTGTGGCTCTTGTGTCTTCAGGACAATCAAGGCAGTTACCCATTAAAATGTTATCGGACACAATAATTGAAACTGTTCTTTTAAGCTGACTGAGCAGAGGTTTTGCTTTAATATGAGTATAGACTAAACCTCATCTCATCTGTCTCTGTCTATGCAGCATATGACACCTGAAAAAGGAGCTTATTGTAATCTTTCAACCTGTTCATTCAAAATAGTTTCTGGCTTGCTTAATTCTTTAGGGGTTATTTTGACAGAAGGTTGTATGAACTACCTTATACTGTGGTTTCTTTTGTGTTGCGTTGCTTCCCCACTGATCTAAATACTTACCTCATGTCTCTCTGCCAGTGCCATGACATGCCTGTTGCAAATGAAAAAATTGCCCAGGAGCCAGTGGATTTTCAGACCTGTGAAGGAACAGTAGGAGCTTGATATGGCATCCAATGGGAAGGCAATAGGAAAGGAAAATTACTCCTTCAGAGAGAGCTCTGCAGTTCCCAGAATAGAACAAAAGCACTATTAGCTGCTATCCAGTCAGACATCACAGCTTTATGGAGAGCAGACTGTCTAGGAGAGTTTTTCTGTAGGCTCAGCAGGCAACCCCTAAACCAAACAAAAACTTTATGGAGATGTCCAGAGGTACATACGCATACCCAGAATTGATCCATTCCTTCTTTTCTGCCTGCTAAATTTTAAGGACTGCATCTGCAACTGTGAAGTAGTTTCCCTGATGTTTCTGAAATAACTGCAATCCGAGACACCACAAAATGTAAAAGTTAAACCCAGTAACTATCTTCAAACAGTATGACAAATATAGATGTATTCTATATTGGCATCCTTTCTGGAGGCAAAACAAAGTACTAAAGCATTTGATTTTTTCTCCATCTTTTCTCAAGCAGAAGTCACTCTAATTTAATCTTGCTTGGGGCACTGACTTACCTGTGTCCTTCCCCACATGTTAGCTATCAATAAAAATACTTTCTCCAGAGCTACTATGCTACCTTTCAGCCATGGAAATGTATTTGCTATGTCTTCTGAAACTCTGTCGATTTCTAGTGATGTCTTTCTTTGACAGTATTTTATGGCAGGATCACGAGGAATGGGTTTGAGGTTTCTGACGGATCCCAGTGTCCTATCTTGGGAGTCAGGAGACTGTGCTGAGGGCATCTGGGCTGGGCACGAATGGATCAGGAGCGTACCTTCTGCCTCACACCTTGGTGAAGAAACTGAAACAACAACAAAATCTAGTGATAACAAAACAACAGAAAACCAGATAACTGGACTGAGAAAGCCATTCACTGCACATCTCACGCTCACTATTGCTCACTGGTTAGGGAAAAAAATAGAACTGTGAAAAAAGGCTCTAGACTGTATCCCACCTATTTAATTCTATCTCTGTATGCCACAAGTTGTTAAATTGCTTTCTTTAAATAACACTAGCGAAAGACACAGTGGTAAGTGTACTTACCTTTACAGATATCTGCACACATGACAAAACTACATCTAGCAATCACAGGGAAAACGTGTGGTGGAGAAATATTTTTTTCTTGGACTTAGGTCAGGGGAAACAAGACCAAATTATTAAAGCAGCTTCATACACATTACTGTCAGAACAGACCATAAATAATAGAGAATACAGGAGTTAATGCAGCTGCAGAGCAAGCCAGGAACCAGATTCAGGCCAGGTACCGCATACAGCAATCGCTCTGTGGTACATACTTGTTTTGTCATGTGAAGAGGTTATTGAAGAGGCTATTGCAGTGCCTCTCCAATGCACCCCCTCGCCTGGCCGTCGTCTGGTGCTGAGACCTTACTGTCTGTGTGCCACAGAGGTCTGTCGGTGCATTTGAAGAGAAGATAAACGCTTCTCACTGCCCTTTTCTGTAAACAGGACCTGAGGATTTAATTCCCTGAGAGTCATATAAGCCATATCCTCCCCAATCCTTTTTCTCTTTGTTAATACTGACAAATATTACAGGTTGCTGTGACTATGCAAGGCCCAAGAGATCACTGATTCTGCCAAATGAGTAAATATAGGACTTGTTAATGCTGACCTAAAGCAGCATGTTATTAGCTTGTAGCTGGAAAAAAAACAGTTTAATTTGAAGCAAGCACTAAATTTGCTCTGCTGCTCCTGCTTCCAGACTGGCAGGTAAGGATTTTCCATATCACACCTATAGCTGTGTGTTGACTTGTGCATAGAGTTTCATATGTTCAAAACACTACTAAAATGCTCCCACTTAAATAGCAACTATAATAAAATGGTTCCAATGAAATAGCAACTATATAGGAAGTGGCTACATAAGTATTGGAGTATAATTATGCCATAAGCATAAAAATGGAATAAAAAAGATTCACTTGCAGTCCAATCTACATTATTTTGTCCAGGTATAAACAAAGGGCCATAATATTCAGATATACGGTCAATATTTACAGAAGAAACAAAGGAAGAAGCTTTTTGTTTCTACGTTGATGATACTGAATGTAAATGCATCTTCAAACATCAGTTCTGCAATCGTTGCTAAAATTCAGCAAATCTGGAGTATGAACCAAGTCATATATTGTTGTGTAAGAACATGCAAAGAATGTCAGAACAGCAATATGTAATGGACTAGTGAAATAATATTGATAAACCGAAAAGGTTTAGGATCAACATCATTAAAAAGTCATGTAGGACACTATAGGACTGGTGGAGTAATGTGTCTTTGTTTATTATGCTGTCAGAGAGACATCAATTTGACAGAGTACAGCTAAAATATTCCCCAAAGTATCAAAACACTATATGGTCAAAAGGGCAACAGGAGAGGTGAGGGGGAGGCAAAAATAGGCCTTCTCATTGACAAAACTGCTTTCTACGGGGTAGTT
>NW_009220309.1:4645-8594 GCF_000690835.1 Fulmarus glacialis | reverse complement strand
TTTCCCTGAAGGATAATGAATCTGTCACAGCATGTGAAACTTCTTTTCTAGCAGGAACAAAACAGATATCTCTCTTCGTACCTAAATCCTGTCTTAGAATGAGATAAAAATAAATGTTTTTCTTTTGCTAGGAATAGTTTTCTCAGAACAATTTTGTCCTAATTCTGAACACCAAAAATACTTTCCGTATGTTTCCTCTAATTTAATGTATGATATATTTTCAAAGAAGATTAATTTTTGTCTTGTAGGATTCATGCATATCTCCCATACTAAAGTAGGAGTTTAGTTCTTCTCTTTTGTAGAGTCTGAATGTATACTTTTGTAAATATTTTGTTCAATCTATGGTTTTCTGAAATAGAACCTGCTCTATTAGTGAAGTAACTCAGTGATACATTTGAGTGCAAGCTATCCACAAGACATCATGTATTAATAATTATCATAAGTGAAAGAAATATTTAAATTATGTGCAACTTTTCAATATACTTTACTCAGATTCTACTTCAGATTTTCAAACAGAAACCTTTATGGATCAAAACAACACATATCTGGAGGGCAGTTCACAAGTCCCATGTGCAAAAGCATTGTTCATATTACCATAGATACAGGTCATGTTTGCAGCTAGCAATTTGTTTATGTTTCATTGTAGCTGGCTATTTTGTGGAGGAAACCTGTCCTTTCTTGAGGGTCTTGCAATAGATGTCAATTAAACTTAGGAAAAGTACACTAAGTTAAAAAGAAAGTGTAAGCTAAGCACAGAAATGTACAGTAATAATAGCTTAAGTATGTTGCCACATGTAAGCTTTTCTACACATTGCAGCATGACAAAAATACGCGTTGGGGAGGGACTAAAAATATTTGACCATTAAATGTTCTAGCTTATTTTCCTATGAAAACACATGAGTGTGCAGTATTTCGCCCCTGTATGTATATATCTGCATATGTATCGTTTAGGTAGCTATACTTTTCCATTAAATAAGATGTTTGGTTTTCAGACATTTAGATTTAATTGCGTATGTAATCACTCACATCTCAACAGGAATCAGAAAAAAGCCAGAGATTTAACACTGAAGTCAAGGAGATATTGAACACTTACAAGTGTCATGGAATTCAGTCAAGTAGAAAGTCTATGAACTGTGTTGTCTCTGTGATCATAATGTAATATCACTGTTAAAGAAAAGAAGCATCAGATTATTCTTGCAACTTTGTTTTTGATGACTTTTTAAATCATTCTTTTGAGATATGGTTAGCTTGAAATGTCTTTTTGAGAAAAAAAGATAATTAGCATAGAAAAAGGCTTGCAGAGGCTTATGCTTCAACTGTTGAGACTGATGAAACAAATGCTTAGTCATTTTATAAATTGGCCCAACAGAATATGAAGTATTGGGTTGAAAATTAGGAGTAGATCTGAAAGATAATCAACAGTGTTTTGATTACTCAATAATTCTCTTAAAAAAATAATGGCAATAGAAACAATTTTTTGTATATGTCAATTCCCTTGAATGGCCCTTGTGCTGTTTTCAACTCGTCACTTTTGAGAGTTGTGATACATGATGTCCACATTTATTTTTAGTTTTCCCCAAGCATTTTCTAGTGCTTAGAGCATTGGCAAGATATCATGATTCTGACCAGTTTGGCTGCACTGTGTAATCTCAGCTCAGACCAGATGGTGAGCCTCAGCTGCTGTGCGAAACAGGTAAAAGAAAAAAAAAACCCCAAAACCTATGAACACTTAAAATGTTGTTGGCAGTTTTATCAAAGATACTTTCCAGACAACAGATGTTCGTTGGTTTGTTTTTTTTTTTTTAATATTTATGAAACTGCATATCATTTAGAGCCAGAGGAATTTGATTGCTGAATGATCAATGTTGTTATACTTTTAGTCTTCTACGGATTTTTCTTCTTGTTTCTAATATAGCCAGTGCAGCATTACTCCAACAGGCGTACTGTACTATACATACCTTCTTGTAGCCTGGAGGGTTACAAGAGAGGTTGCAGGGAGGACTGGGGTTTGATTTTATGAATAAATTAACAGATTAAATGTACATGTCCTATTGTGCTTTGTTACTATACGGTACATGCAGGAGACTGGAACCAATGCAAGGGACAAGCAAGGTGAAGAGTTACCCAGAGCATCAGATATAGGTTTAAAAGATTTCCAGGTGGAACAGGGGTGTTGGGTGACTGACATTTTTTCCTTTGGTGCAATAGAAGTGCTTGGCTGTGTTCTTTGAAGGAAGTCAGATCTATTTTTTCCAGTTAATGACATTAAGTTGCTATATTTTTTGTTCCTAGATGAAGTGGAAAAGAAATTCAAACCTTAATTGCTGTGATAGTAGTTGAATGGCTGAAGGACGTATGACTAATTATAAAGGAGTAACATACATGCAGAGAGCTGCACAGAGAGCTGCAGTTGGATGTTTTCACCCCTCCTAAGTATTACACCATGGGCACTGCCTCTAGGCCTTCTATTTTGTTCTCCCTTCTGCGTGTTCTTGGTTTTACTCCCCATGCCCTTCCTTCTGCTCCTTCCACAAAGCTTCAAAACCTAGAAGGCAAATAAAAAGTTCCCAAGTGGACTATCATCAATCATAGATAACTTCCTATTTTTTTTAAAGGTATCCTTAAGACTTTTGAATCCCACTACTTTTGAGTGTGTAGAGCTAGAAAAACTTGACTGTAAGCAGTTAACTAGGATATATTTCATATCTGTCTTTTTTTTCTTTATGCTAGAAAGGGATGTTACCTTGAAATACACCTTGACATATGAAAGCTTTTAGCTGGCTCATTTAATGGAAGCCCTCCATGAAAATTTGCATCATGTTTGCGAGCACAGGATGAGAAAAGTGTGAATATGTATTAACAGTTCCAAAGCAGAAGCTTTGTCCACAACCTGAAATGGAGACAAGTGAAGCAGACAGCTAAGGGTTAACCCTGAGGTTAACAGGAGATGGAAGCTGTTACAGTGTCAACAGGCACTTTAAAAGAGATAGTGCAAATCTCCTTAGCAAAACTGTGTTACGAAATAAATCACTGAAGTTTGGAAATAGCATAATTCTGGTTTTCTGTTCAAACTCTCTGTAAGGTTCTTTGTAGACAGTCTTCAAAGATAACTGAAGGGCTAATAATTCTGTCAATGAAAACAAATTTTCACTAAATTTATGATTATAGTAAGGTAACTGCACCTGCTTTTTGGGACACTACACAGTCTGAATGCAAATAATGTTGAGTTAGTTAAAAAAAAAGAAATAATAATAACCTTGGTCTTCTTCCATGGAAAGGCTGCTAATTGGTAACAGTGGAATCAATCATTCCTTTGTGGATAGGGATGATTGAGTGGATGGTGTTATATTCCTTGCTGAATGCAAATTCTAAATAATAGTATGTTCCTTAGAAACATATCAAACCCTTCTCACTAAAAACATGGAAATGCTAAGCGGTGGATATTTGGATAGGTCTTCATTAGCTCCTTAAGGTTTTCACTTTAACAACTATAATCTTTATTTATTAAAATGATACTTAAAACAACATGGATAGCAAAGCAACATACCGAATAAAATCACCATTCTACAACTGGCAAGTTGTGTGACTTATACAAATGCCGGGCTCAAAAGACAGTGTCAGATTGGTTAAAGCTCTTAAAGCTAGTTCTGCTATGACCAATGTGTGCATGCAAAAGCCAGGGGCATATCCATGTGCCTAGGCAACTGTGTCACAAAAACCAGCAGCCTTATGCATTGAAAGTCATACACAGAATTACCCGCTGTTTGCATAGCTATACTTATCAGCAACTTCTACATAACATATCATGACATGACATGACATGACATGACATGACATAACATAACACCATAACATAGCCATGAACATACACACCAGTTGTTATTGAAACCATTCTCTGCTATTGTTTATAAGTGGGGCAAGATCATCTTGGTCTGCTATAACCACTATC
>NW_009220309.1:0-4634 GCF_000690835.1 Fulmarus glacialis | reverse complement strand
TTTTGTAGCAGCACTATGGAAAAAAAATCAGCTACTGCCATTTTATGTGAATATAATGAAACAGAGTGAACAGACCAAGTCTAGAATGAACTAACATGCTCACAGTGAATCTACTTCTGATGCAGAAGGATCTGAAAGTGAATGTAGCCTTTAGGAACTACATAAAATATTTATAGTATCTTGTTCTTTATTTATCAATGCCACCAGCAACAAAACACTGCTTCATTTTACAGAGGCTCCATTTATATAGCACTGCATAAGAGAAGCAAGCAAAAGCAAATGGACAGAGAAATAAGCCTGCCTTTTTTAATGGAATTTAAATCAAAAAGCATCCAAATACAGCCCTGAAAAAAAATCCCAATCTTTGAGCTCTAAATATCTTTACATTATATATGGATAAGTGTGCATATGCCACATATATCATGCTCTCAGCTGTTAGACTCAGATCTGTGTATGGCACTCTTCATTTGATCCCTTCTGACCACTTGTGTCAAATGGGTGACTTCAGTTTGGATGAATTATTTTTGTATAAATGCTTTATATGAAACAAGAAAATACTTAGAGTTTCTGTCAGATAATGGTGGCCATCTGCAATTGCACATATCCAATCCCTATGGCTGGCAATAACTAACTCATTTAAAAGGACAGGGAGAAGGAAAAATGCAGACTGCCTTTTTTTTCCTTCTGTGACAAACTCAGGAAATATTCTGTGTTCAGAGGTTTGTGCACGTGAGCAATTTTATACATAATATTTGCATTTCAGTTTATTTATTTAAGTGAACAACACATGGGAAAACGAGAACATTTTTTGTGCACCATTTATGTCTTTGTCATTTTTGCCTATCAAAATCCTTGTCCAACAGAGTGGTCACAGCACTTTGCTCTTTCTCAGTAATCTTCTGTTGCCTGCAGATTTGTGCTGGCTGATTGTAAGCCAAATGGTCATTCACAGTCACTTGAAAGAGTGACGTTTCTGTGACCAGTCTCTTCATCTCCATTCCTTTAATGCTTGCTTTAACTCATTTAAAAAGCAAAATAAAACTGCAAGTGAAATGAAGTTCAACCACTGAATAACTTGTGGATGGCCTTTCATGTTCTTGCTCAGCAGAGAAAGTATTCACTTTCGATTCCTTTGTAGTTTGCAATACTGACCACATCAGTCATAGGCAGGCAGAGAGCCTGTTACCATCTATCATGCATCTTTACTGTGCATTATTTACAAGATGGAGTACCAAAAAGAAATGATGTTCTGAATGTGGCATCATAAAGCTGAAATGTGGGTATGACATCAGCCTCTCACATCAGCGCTGTGTTTTACAAGCCGGCTGGTCAAGCCAGAGCTTGTGGAGAGTATTTGCATGGCACATTTTCCTGAGAGTTCACTCATGGGATGAGTGTGATGTTAGAAGGTGATGGGGAGCATACTGGTGTGAAAAGCCTTGCTGTTGCACTAGAAGGCACGCTAGATCAGCCGTCAAACATTAACCCTAAGTGAAGTGGTCTTATAAATATAGTCCATACTTGAACACTATAGCATCCCTGAAGTCAAGGAGAGGAATGGTAGTGGTCTCACAGTATGTTAACGTGCACTTTTCTGTCTGGATGTTATTCTTTCTGAGGTGGACATGAACTAACATTTCATATCAAACTGGACTCTGTTAGATCATACAGGACTGCAACATTTCTTAAGCTATTTATTTTGCTTCAAAAGGACAACAGACTGGTTTACAAAGGGAAAAGAAAGTGAAATCTCTTTATATTGTCATTTATGAATGTTTCAAAATGCCTAGCATTATTTTAAATCTTTGTGTATATCTCTTTTTGTCTGCCTAAACAACATTCATTTCCTGTTTTGGTGGAAAATTATTGATCAGTTAGAGATAAAGGTGCATTAATGGATAAGAAAACTTTCTGGGGACTCCTCCTATGACGAAGAATCGAAGGATTATGCTGCTGACTAGTGTTTTGTAGAATGGTTTATTTAAAATAAAGCAAAAATCCTGACATAGCTAAAACTTTACTCAGTTCCCTGAGCTGCCTTTATGCAGTCAGTGTCTTTTAAATACTGTTAGGTAAGTCAGGTCTCATCCTATATTAATAGTTAAGACTTTTGAAATACGCTTTTTTGACAGTGCAAGAAACATTAAAAAAAATCAGATCTTAGGAGGGAGTTTCTGCTAGCAGGATATGTGTGTTCAGTTGTCCTTTTTTTCTTTATGACCCACTATCTTTGACCAATGTTATTAATCCCTGAGAGGAAACCTAAGTTATTCGTATTCTGCAGTGAATAACAATGATTTTATTCTTTTGTAAATTATGTGTTCATCCAGCCTTTTCTAAGGTAGGGAAAAAGCTGCAGAAGAGAAATGAAAGGGACTTTTGCTCAACTTGTGAAGGAGAAAAAGAAAAAAAAAATATCAAGAGAAAATGAAAAGAAAGCAAAGGCTTACATTATCCTGGGGTTTTTAGTCTGGAAATAGCTTGTGTCCTTCCCCTCCTATCATCATAAGAAGAGATGAGAAGAAGAGGTCCCTCATCTCTTTTGAGAACAGTAGTGATTCAATTTAAACTTAGCAGCTCTCTAGCTAACATTGTCAATTTGGCTTTGACAATTAGTGATGAAGGAAAGTGTTCTGAAGCAAGTGATATTAATATTTTAGTAGGTGGCATCCTCTCTTCTAAGTCAGTATTGCTAGAGGGCATTTTGATGATGCTGTTTCAAAATGTAAAGCTGACATCCTGGTCCCTTGTTGCTGTTGAGATACAATCCAATGATACTTTTTCAAAGATGTATAATAACATGGAAATCTACTTGTGATTTGCTTCATTTTTACTTAAAGTAAAATGAGCTGAACACATGCTCCTAAAGCCCTTTACTCTTTCAAATACATTTGAATGTGATCTATGCACTGAGAGTGCATAACTACACTTAATTAACATTAATATTGGATTTATATCCTTAGGCTAATGGAGAACAATTAATATGAATCAGGAATTTTATTGATATTTAAGTAAATAAAGGTCTAGACTGCAAAGAAAATGCTTTGGGAAGAAAAATAGTCTGCATAAATGGATGTTACGTAGCTCTTACAAGGCTTCTTTCTCAAAACCTTCAAGCAGATCTCTCCTTCTGTAACTCCTGCACGCTGAACTTCTTTATCTGATGAGCAGTTCTGCTCCTGAGCACTTTGTCTGTCTGGGTTGGGATAATGGGCATTACCTTAACACTTACCCTCTCTTGCGAAAATTGATTTATATGTTTTCTGTGTGTTGGGGGGAAAAAGTCACAGCTCAGACTGTCATTCTGGAAATGCAGCCTGAGTTTTTAAAAATCCTATCTATTCCTGTGTACAAAGCAACAACTGACTGTACTGTAACCATGGAGACCTGCAGCAGATTCAGGAGTTGTTTTTAACTCTCATGCTTCAGACCAGAAAATGTTAGATACTCTGCATCACGGAGGTGACAGAGTCAGACTCATGGAAAGACCACTGGAGATGCAGCACACTGGAGACCCTCCAGAATCACTAGGTGTGGGTCTGTTCTCAGAGAAGACTTTCACTGGGTCAACCTCACTGCATTTCAGGCAAAAACTGGGAACACCCGTAGAGTTTGAAGAGTCAAAAATCTCTTATGCTGTTACTTGATTTTCAAAAATACTTAGAATCATGGCTGAGGTCTGGAAATCCATGATATTTTAGCTTCCCTTACAAGAGACCTGCCCCCTCCCAGCCTTTCCAGTGAATAGAAAACTTGTAGTAAGACTGTAGAATTATATCTCAAAGTTATGTTGCCATGAAAACTTTCCTTGTTAATAGCATATGTCAGGACTGAATTCATCATGTGGTGTAAACTACTGATTTCAGTGTTGCATTACAAGTACATTTGATCCTATGTAAATATTTTTTACACTATCTTTTCCTTGTTCCTCCACATATCTTTTCCTTGTTCCTCCACAATATTCTCCTATCTTAGCAATTTTTATTAGAGAAACTTTACTTAGATCAGATCGTAAACAAATATCAGCTTTAAGTAATAGCTCCATTAGGATCTCTAAACTGTGTTACATTGCGACGGAAATAGCTTCTGGATGTTCCTTGCTGGGTATGATCAGAGATAGGGATCAAACAGCTTTAAACATTGATTTAGCATGAGAAGCTATGCAAAATCAAGGCTGTTTAAACAGCAGGAAGTCAGAGAAGCAAGTCAGGGACTGAAAAAAGAATAATGACTATCTGGGGAGAATAAAATAAAAGCATTTTGGTAAGGGAAATACAGGGGATGGAACATTATAGGATCTTTTCTTTGCCAAAACTGACCTGCAGTATGTATCAATCTTATTTTTCTATTGAGACAGCAGAGCTTTCAGCATTTGGCGTGGCTTACTCAGTATCATCAGCTCTGATATTCCAGTAAGTGATATATGGCTGTGTGCCTCAGAATAAAGGACATGCATTGATACTTGTGGCTAATATTTCTTCTGGATATAAGATAGCTGTATTATTGAACAGGGCAAATGATTCTTTAGAATGTCATTGCCTAATTGAATACAGAACAACTGATGTCAGGAAGAAAAGGTTAGACTTGAAGAGTAGGGTCTTTTCTAAGCCCAGCTAGAACTCAACCTGGCCACC
>NW_009220308.1:113008-133144 GCF_000690835.1 Fulmarus glacialis | reverse complement strand
GGCAGCCCGCGTCCTCCGCCGGCAAGCCCGGCCTAAGGCGAGTGCCAGCGTCTTAACTTGCAAAATTCCAAACGCAACTTCCAAAGTCTTCATTTAAAAGGCCCAGAATGACAAACCAGTTTCTTTAACTCGAGTGGCAGAGGAAGAAGGTTTACGAGGGAAAATAAGTACAGAAGTGGCATTTTTGTAGCATTCTTCAGCCATTCTGCAGTGATCGTTATCGCTATGAAAGAGGCTTTTGGAAAACCTAGGCGAGCAGCCTGCTGTTCATTTTTACAAGCCGTAAAACTGAGGTACAGAGATTAAAATGAACACACAGTTGTCAAAAATAGAAAGTAGAATCCACGTGTTGACTCCTGGGAGCTTTCCTACCGCGGGTGTACGATCACTTAATTATTTCTAAAATAGCAGACACAAGTATCAAATAAAAGACCTGAAGAGAAAAGTACATGAAAATAACAGTATGTTTGCACAGAAACAAACTTACCTTTGCACTTACACCATCCGGGAACACCGCGGTGACCTGGAGACAAGGTTTCGAAACAGTGTCTTGAGTGCTTCACATTATTGTTACGTACTTTATTGCCTGTCAGCACAGTGACCAAAAAATCCCTAAGGTTGCTCCTACTTTCAAATGGTTTAAAACACATACTAAAGTAGATCTGTATTTTCTTTCCTCAACAGGACAAAGCAATCTCAGCCCATACAATGATGCTCTCAAAAAAGCAGCTGTCACCCAACCACACTTTACAGCACATCAGTGGATTTCAGCACATTCTCATGATCACTTGAAGCTTTGTACCTTCCACCACTCCCCATGTCATGCTCAGCCCAGAGGTTTGGCCTAGTTTGATGCAGCATTGCCATGTGACCTTGCCCAAGTTTTACTGAGAAAATTGTTAAGCTATGAGAAAGTACATGAGCTAAAGCCATGAAAGACAACAAGGTAAAGTCACAGAAGCGCTGTTGTTGGGATGACAGTAGTCAGCTGGTGAAAGATTCAAGAGAAAAGATAGAAAAGCAGAAAATGTGAAGATAACTCAGTAATGCTGAGGATCAGACCATACCAACAAATGGCAGAGACCAACTTTCCCCAGCGTATTGAAAACATCCTGGCCAGCTAAGACTCATCAGGTTTCTTATCAGGAGTGGTAAGCATATTACTGTTTAGCTTAGTAATCTGTTACTCTTAGCTATCTATTTTGCATATTAGCTGATAAATAATTACTTATACTGTGTGTATCCTGCTTGCCGTCTCCTTGTGCATGGTAAATAACCTGTTACTCTTAGCTATCTATTTTGCATATTAGCTGATAAATAATTACTTATATTGTGTGTATCCTGCTTGCAGAGTCTCTTTGTGCATGGTAAATAACACCTGATCAAAAGCAACCCATGGATCGTGAGTTGCATGCTCTCCTGCGAAAGTACTTTCTCCCTGCATTAAACTATAATAAACAATTAAAAATAAAATTTAAAAAATCTGTCCGTACACAGCAGTTAGTTTTTCCTAATACGGCAAAACAACCAGAACTGAAATTATAACAGCCACCCAACAGCTTGGCCACATTTAAATTATATACAATTTCAATTTTTTCCATTATTGCTAAGCACTGGGTATACACCAATGGTATCAACTGCAGAAGAACTAATATAAATAAGGCAACAACATAAAATATATAACACTTCCTGTCCAAAAAAAGGTAAGTGAAATTGCCGTTACATTTTTCCATTTACCATTTCTATGGAGTTTGTTATAAAAGAGGCATTGGTCCACAGGGAACAGTGACCTTCACACTGAAATGTTTGTCAGCTCTCTTTTTGTGACATTGCATTCCATCTACCTAAAGACCAGCTTTGGTCTTTCCTGAGGATCATTTGTTTTTATTAGAATGGAAAAGAAATATAGAGTGTTAGATCTTGAAATTTAAAATCCCATCATAGTTTAATGTTAAATAGCATAACAGCTTGCTTTCTCCCTCCTCTCATTAAATGTTGAGCAGCTGAGATAAAAATTGGAATATATTAAATACTTCCACTTAACAGTTTAAAACTGTGCCTGCCAATAACAAGAAATAAAAAATCTATATCTAAGTAATAATAAAAGAGATAAAAGTTAAAGAGCTGTTTCTAAATGAAGGGCCATATTCAATTCTTGTTACCATCAGTACGCAAAAGCTATTCGAGCAATGTTCTGGCAGTTCTGCAATGTGGTCAGAATGCATTTGCAGAAAATATATTTTTCTCTTACTCAGCAGTTCAAATAATTTTTAAATGTATCAGACAACTGTACAGAAAAATATTCAAGGTGATAACCAGGGCTTTCATAGTTGAGTTGCTTCCATTTCTTCCTTACCTCAAAATGAGTGCCATGCCAATCACATTTGTGTATAGCAAGAAGAAAAACAACCAGTGTTTAACTGAGTCAGCTGTATCTGTGACTTGCCTTCAAATATCCAGGGCTTAGTTTCTTAATTATGGATGGGAAGATTAATTTGCACAGACCTCAAATATCCAGTGACTTGGGTATCTATTGTTATGGGCACATACACACATGTGAGTGCTAATATTAAAACTACAATTATACTTTCACAAAATTTTCAAGAGTAGCTTCGACTTCAGCTGAAGAATTGTTAGGGGAAAGAAAAGGTTTCATTTCTGAATAAAATTCTCAGTAGAACTTAGGCCTAACCAGAAGATTTTGTTATTCTTTTTTGAACTACCATATCCTTTATTTTCTGCTTGTTACAGAAATGTAATGCAGCTGCAATACATGCATTATTCCTCCAAGTATATACTACCATGCACATAAAGCTTAGGAACAGCAGCAGTCAATTAAATCAGTGCAAAAATGAATTTCAGTGCACTTCAGATTCCTGGTTTATTCAAACTACTAGCATTCCTCCCACACTTGCAAAAGCATGTAACAACACTGGAAAGGTCTCAGAATCTTTACTACCAAATCAGCAAACCTCTACTTATAGAATGGGATTAACTTAACTGTTGAAGACAATACTTGATTGATGAGTCATTAAAAACTGTCTTGGGATTTTTTTCCCCGGCAAATTTCTATCAGCTTCTTCATAAAGGATTACTGAGGTAATCTTCCTTGGTCTATATTTTTTCTACTTTCTTTTGCCAGTTGTGAAAACTTTGAAAACTAGTACTACAGTTCAAACAGATAATATCATTTTTTTCAGAGTGCATGGATCTAATAGACTTATATCTACGCCATGCAAGAATATCTAATAAAATACCTAATATTTTGCAGCATTCAAGCAATACCCTTCATATATATCTATAAAGCAGCTATAATATCCCAAACAAAACACATAATTTCTCATGGAAGAAATTAATTAAGCAACTATAGACCTTAAATCTTCCTTTATTCCATGCTTTGTTCATTAGACCACCCTGTACTTAGGTGTTTTTTTTTTTTTTTTAATTGATAATATCTATCACAAATTGGAAATAACTATGAGAAGACTGGTATGTCATTTTCCTGTTCAGTATCATAGGAAGAGTTTTACTAACTGGTCACACGGAAAAATTACTTGATAAAAATCTTAATTGACATAGGAGAATGGAAGACTGTAGAATTTTAGATGTAATTCACTGATGTCAGTGGCAGATTTTGCCTTATTTAAAGCTGCAGAGAGTTCTGTGTTTACTGTATTAGCTGCTTCTTCAGCCTCAGTGGCTAGAAAAAGTTAGTTTTGCAAGTTGTATTAGGGGAAGAAATGGATGGTGGAATCAGGGTCTTTTTATTTAAAAGAATCCACAAATTTCTTTGTGTCTCAGCACAGGACGATTTAAATGATAGACACAGCTCATAGCTCCAAACCTCATTCAGCCACCACCCAATCCAAGAGATTTCTTCAGAGATTTTTTTCCTTAAGGTCTCACAATTACCAGCTCTCTTGAGATTATATAGTGGCTTTCTATTCTTAGCATATTTCTCCCCTCCCTCCCTCTCTCTCTCTCTCATACGCACACACATACACTTCCTACTCAAAACAAGATCCAGCAAAACCCTCTGCCCACACAGTTATAATTCCCAAGAGAACTTTCGTATGCCTTTGTTTTGGGCAGTGACAATGTGCACATGTTTTGATTTCAGGTCCCGTATTGGTTCTCATGCTTCAGTTTAATGAAGACAGACCAGCTATTAAACTCGCCAGTTTCGGCAAGGTATACACAGCTTCTAGAGTTCCTTTGACCTTGCAAGTTGGAGGGAGATTTTTTTAACATGTTGCCTATTCAAGGATATTACTGAGTAAATGTTTTGGTTTAACAAATACACGCATTTTCCTACTGGTGTTTGGTTTTAAAAGTGTAAGGTGCTTGGACTCTTTTATAAAGAGCATAAGATAAAGATCAAGATTAGTAAATTAGATAACTGCTATGAAGAGGAACAGCAAAGTTACCCCTGAGTTTTTTCAGTCAGTAAGAAAAAGTCTAAGAACAGCGGAAATGGACAGATATGTTTTTGTAGTTAAGTCATTCCTCACGATTAAAGTGAATTACAACTGTGCTAAAAATAGAATATCCAGAGAGATATAATAAAACTGATTCAGTTAATTTTTTGTTTACTTGAACGTAAACAGGCTTCTGCTGAAAAATATTGCTGGATATTTTGCAAGAAGTTTCTTTAAGCCTTTTCTGTTCTTCCTAAATACTATTGCATGCCTGAGGAAAGGAAAAGAAGTTTGGGGCAGTCCCGCTCAGTCAGCTGGTCAGTCAGACTTCTATCTTTAATACAGAGACGTAACAATTTTTGCTTTGAACGTTACATGAATCACAAATCATCCCTGTCATGTGAATCCAGACACATCACAGTTAGAAGAAAAAAAAAGGTGCCCCAAATGAAGAAGTTTGCCACAGATACATGAATTATAATACTGTTTGGAACTGAAAGACAACAAGATTTCACCTTCTGGAGCATAGATTTCATGGATTCAAATTCCAACACAGTGGTGGTAACTGGTAAGATTTTTATTTTATTCTTCTTTTAGCTAGAGATGGTATGCACACGTGCTTGATCTTGTAAACAGTTCCCTGGAGGGAAAAACAGTAGCAAATGGTCATACTAACAATTCCAAATGGAAAAAACTTGCTGCTGTGCCTTCCTAAGAAAATCAGATGCATGTCAGAGGAAACAGACTGCAGTCTGCCCTCTTTACTGCAATCCAGTTTGGTTTGTTGTTCATTCTCTCCATGTTTTAATCTTTGTTGACATTCTCTCTGATCCAAACCACATAGCTCAAGGCAGTGCAGGCTAGTATTAGATAAAGCTTACCCAAAAGGAGCTCTGAAGCAAGAAAACCAGGTTGCATCACAATGTCACATAGTCAGTGTCCAGAATTAGAGCTACACATGGCAAGTTTCAGAGTCTCAGTTTCATGGCAAGGTAAGGGAGATTTAAACCAGAAATGCTGCCTCATCACTGCTAAACTAGACCATTAAATTTACATATACCAAAGGAGCATGCCCGAACATGCAGCACAAGGGACCAAATTTGGAGTTTCTCTTGCTGGCTATAACTACTGCTGAATCACAGTGGCAGAACCACCAGCGAGAAAATTCTGAGCTTTAAAAGGTTAAAGCTCTTAAGGAATCTTGCTACTTGCTATTCCTCTTGTTGCCACTGGTTCATCTAAAGGCAATCATTACAAGGCAATCTAGACATGTGAGTTGCTGGATAATTTTCCACTGCAGGTCATCTGAGGACATAGGAATGAGGTTGAAGCTACATCAAAGAGATTTGCATCTTGCTGTTTTCAATTAAACACTTCTTTTTTTCTTTAATAGCTGCAAGATGGGCAGAACTAGTTTGGCTTGCTCTAGACATAACTGCAGTTGAACTGGACGGGCGTGCAGAATAGAGCAAGAGGTATTTGGTAACCTCTTCAAAGGCTGACAATCTGGTTCTCTCCTATGATATTTATGGCACATACCCTTGATGGGCACACTTCTTAGCACCTTATTAGGTTTTTCCTCCCCTTAGATAGCCATTTAGGTGCAGAAATCTACTTGTTCAAATAGTTTTAGAGTAGTGTGTCCCGTTAAAGGCACAGGTGCATCTTTAAGCTATTACAGAGATTATCACAGCATGCTTCTGTCACATTTTCCCTGCTCATAATGTAAACCCACTGGCAGTGAGCCCAGTTTATTATATAGTGCCTAATAATATTCAGCCAGTTAGCTCTCCAGGTTGTTGCAGGTATTTCAGTACTGTAAAACTCTCTTACATTTAGTAATTTCTTTCATAGAACAATTTTATCCTAAGCAGTAGTTTTCTTAGGCCACCACTGAGATGCATGTATTTCATTGTGAGCTATTTAATAACTTTACTATAATTCTACAGTTCTGCACACACAGGTACACAAACATGCACAACAATTACAGCTTCAAAATGGAGTAGGTGTCACCCTAATTTTGCTCTGAAAGCGAGTGGGACTAGTGAGGTTTTATGTTCCCTGTTAATGTGAAATGAGTACTATTTCCTCTGTTCCCTCCCCTCAGTACAAACTTAAACCTGGGGAAAACATTGTCAAAAATGTTAGCACCATCAGACTTTTCATAATTTTAAAGAGAAAAGATTGAGCAGTTACGAAATAAGCATTAACAAATCAAGAAACGCTTAAAGTCTAGCATTAATTAAGCTGTCATAAGCCTGCATTGAAGCTTAATTGTCCCCACATACAAGTACCTTTCACTGTGCAAAATAGCAATCATATGCTGTCAAGTATTTATTTGTCCATTTAAGGACTTTTAAATATTTAAGAGTTACAGCATTAAAATCATTTCACAAACTTGTTTTCCTGCCACCCAGTATCTAAGACTTGGCAACACTCTGGACTGAGAACAGTAATTGAGATTAATAAAAGATAGTGGGAGTTTTCCATCAAACTTTTTCATGACAAAATGCCCATCTAGCTCAAAAAAGAGTTTTTTTCCTTTTTACTTAAAGTCTTTCACAAAACAGGATGCATAAAATTAAATGTAGTACTTAGGATTCAAAGAGTCCTTTTCCCTTTCCTCCTCTCTTTTTCTGTGGGGGAAAAAGTAAAGGAAAAGATTTTGCCCAACACCACAAAAAGCACACTTTCCCTGAGAGAACACTTAAGTTTTCATTACTTGGGATTAAAAAAAAAATTATAAATTAAATCAAATTTTACTCTTTCAAACATTTTCATTAAATATGCATATCTTCATCTTCATGAGCTTTAACAATGAGAATGGTGCGTTGACTGTGACCTGGGAGTATTTAACACCAGATCTTTTAGTAGTGGTATTTCTGTGGTTGATGATCCTTTCCCAAAATCATCATTTACATGATCTGCCCTATTGGCTCCAGTACATTTACCAGCTTCAGTTAAGGTTATCTCATAAGTAAGCCTTGACATGAATGAAGATTGCAGGATTAGTTCTTATATCAGTGCATATAAAACATGAAAATACTATTCCCTTAAGTGCTATAAAGGCTAAATCCTATCTAAAAAACTCAACTTCCATAACCAAAAATATGAAGATAAAAAACAAATATGCATGTGCATACATGTCGGCACCTAATCTACAATTGCAGAGTAAGCACAGGTTAAAAGCACCTTTCTTTCTTTCCAGGTTTTGGTCCCTTTAGACAATACCTGGTTAATTCTAGCTGGGAAGCAGTGAAGGTAAGCATAAAAAAAAAAAAAAAGGGAGTGAGGCTGTTTTCAGGCTTTCCATTCCCTTCAAGAAAGTTATTTCTCATGACTCATTAAACAGAATTGTGCCTCATGGAGCAGACTCCCAACATGGAAGAAAGAGGATAATTAAGAAGTGAAACATTATTTTATTTGCAAGATTTTGTGGGGTGTGTGCTATTTAAGCACTTTTCAAAATATTATTCTTGGTTTTTAAAAAGGATGTTTTTTACCCAGGGTGCCTTCTCTACAACTAACGCATATGCCACAGGTTATCTCTGTCTTCAGTAAACGGATCATCTCATACCACAACTCATCTTACCATGTCTGTGTGAGGCGATTTCCTTCTCATACAAGTGTAGCCTATTGGAGTTCTTACTGCCTACTTCAGGAACACAAGACCAAAAGCATGCCGATCCTAAGTATGTTTTCACATCTCAGCTTTGGCTTCCACTTTCAAATGACAGTGAAGTCTACAGTTAAAATTGAAAACAAGGTCATTCAGAACTTTCCCCTCCATACACCTTGACTAGCAGTAACATGTCTAAACAGAGTCCTGAAAATTACTGCTTATTTCCTAAGTATGTGTATTAGAACAAATTTAGCTGGGTGATATAAAGACATGGTTTGGATACTTGGCTTTCAGTATAAACTTTTATGTTACAATTGTTTATTTTCAAATTATTGTTTGTGTGAACCCACATTTCTTGGGACACACCAAAAATTTCCACAAGTAGATTATTTTTCAGGAACAGGATCGCTTGTTTTCAAAATATTATCTAAGTTTTAACAATAACGTAACTTCTCTCTTTAAATATGTCTTACAAAATAAACACCCAACCGTTGTATGTAAGAGTATGTCTGCTACAATGAAACAATTTACTGGTTTGGTACTTTAGTACTCTACCTCAATCCAAAGTGTGAAAGGTCATAGTATATATGTTCAAACAGTAGGAACAGCTGCAGAGATTTGCTGAGCACGTGTAAAAGTCACATGCAAGGTTCGTTCATTCTCTCTAGAACAGACAATGGCTTTTCCTTGAGTTCAGTTACTCTCATAAGGTATTTATGAACAGAGTTATTTTGAGAGGTTCTTTCACGCAAGTTCTTAGCAATTCCAAGGTAGAAAGAAGGTTAACAATGAAATCTGAAACTAGTTCGGGAACAGTCAAGGTAGTAAAACAGAATTGGAAGATTGGTCCAATATCTGCAAGAAACAACAGATATACTGGTAAAAATGGAAAGCAAGACACATAAAACAAACTGAGGGGACTATGTTCTATTAGGGAGACCGAAATAAGCCCATAAATATTTAATTCTTCGGGACACTGAAATGAAAAAGGTAGCTATAAGAAAGTATTAGTAGTGATAGAAAGATGATGACTCTACAGGACTGTAACCGTATTACAAGCTTCTGAAGCTTCAGCTACTGAAGATCTGTCTTGAAAATGAAGTGCAGTCAAGCCAAAACAATTGAAAACCAAGGAGCTAGTACCTTTTTCCAAAGACCAAAGCTAGCAACCCCACCAACCTATACATATTTTCTATTTTAGCTTTGTTGGGTGAAGAATGCTGACTGCAACTTGGTGCTTGGAAGAATAAATCTATTACCCACTCAAAGTCATGAGGGATGTTATCCCTGTAGGCTAACAAGAAACAAAAATACTTCTGTGATACCTTTCCACACACCAGTCATCACAGGAGACCAATAAATTATCTTAACTCCAACTTGACATGTGCCCTAAACCACAAATATTTGTCCGTTGACAATGTTCTTGCTCATTATTTCCTGATTCCTATTGGTTCTAATTTTGGGTGCAAGATCATCTTCTTCTGGCTGAAAATAAAACATGTTCTTTATCTGCAAGCAAAACAGCCTAAAGCGAAAATGCACAGATGAGATGGGGTTTTCTCTAACAATGCCATGCGTTGGCTACGCCAGGAAGTTATTTAACAAGGGCTACAGCATTCCATAATGAAACAGATGTCAGTCCTTGTGTATGGAGGAGAACAAATCCATTTCCCTCTGATGTGACACCCTCTGTGTGGAATTAATTTTATTCATACTGGGGATGCTGCTTAGGTTTCCTATTCCCTGGCAAAGGTGGTTAATCCAGACAATTCAGGGAAATGTGCTGCAAATCTGGAAGTGCTTTGAATGTTGATAGGCTTCTCCACACTAAATAGCAATCTCATGGTATTGTTCCATTGGCCTCGTTCGCATGAGTAGCCCTATGGTCTTCAGGAAGCTTATGCACATATATTAAATATAGCAAAATTAAGTATTCACATCTGGAAGTAATCCTGTATTGGCTTTGGGGTTCCTGCATGGATCACTAAAGTGACATAAAGCCCTCCTGCTGAGTCTCTTTTCTGAGAGCCAAGCAAGAGTACACTCAAAGTCATCCTCAAGAAAGTACTGAGCAGCCAGACCAGAGCTACTGAACATGATTGCTCAGGCTTAATGCCTTTGTAGCATTATCCAGAACTATGCTAATTACTACCTCAAAATGAACTGGATTCTTATCAAGAGCCTGGATACCATGGCAGCCTCGGTGATGATGTAATGCTGATACAAGTCATTTTAAGAGTTCATATCCCAGAAGGGTCTTCACACCAAAAGCATCCAAAATCCTGTAAAAATACATGTAACAGGAGTCCCAGGGTCCTAATTCTCAAAGCATAGCCTTGCCCTCCATGCTTTTTGAAATGGAGTCTTTGCCAAAGAGCAATGGCTTCACTTTTGTGCACAATACTTGCTCTCACGCACAACTACTTCCTTAAGATCCTTGTTACCAGCTTTTCTGTAAGATGCTGTTCCACTCTGCCTGGCTGATGGGATCGCCATTTTCCTGAACCTCTCTTCTTGCTGTAGCAAGATCAATCTTGCTGAGATTGATCCACTGAGCACACAGCCCATTCCAATAGTTGCATCCCTTCTATGCCCTCATTGCGCACTCAGACAAATGGTTGCGTGATATTGTTTCTCTTACAAATTAACTATTTACTACTACCTTTTTGGTGAATAAGCCAACTTCCATTTTCCGAAATCCCCCGGAATGGGATGATAAATGTTAATAAAACTCTCCAAATCTCTATTTCTGCTGGTTTAGAAAGAGTATTTGTTCTGAATTCTTGGATTTCTTATTGATACTATGTAGCAGTGCATTGTCCCACACTGCCTGTTTTATAATATGAAAATATAATTTTCCAAGAATGTGAGGAGTACCCTGTTGTTTTTGCATGAACCCAAGTTCTCATCACAGCACGAGATGACTCACACAGAAGGCATTCATCAGCATTGCATCCACGTAGTTCTCGTTCCTCAGCAAGTACCCCTCCAGTGTTCAGGGAAAAGGATAGTCAAATGGATCTGGAAGTACAGGTGAACCTGTCAATTCAGGGTCGTTGAGAAAAGCTTCAGAGCTTTTATAGGCACTGTCACATGGCCCAGCATGGTTGTCTAACACTAGAAAGACAGCTTCTCTTTTAGAAACCTGTCTCACTAAGTTTTTCATGGTTCTCATAACTCCATTCACCTGAAATAGCCTCCTAAAATATGCACGAAAGCTCCACCAGCCGCACTTTTAACTCTTGAAGTGCAGGACATTGTCTCTAAAGGAAAACACCACCAAGTATTTACTCCACATTTGCTGACAGATCACATTGAGTTGCCACGATGTGTTAGTTCTTCAGCACCACATGGGACCCTCAGAATCCCAGATCCCCCGAATTATTTATTCCATATTACAGATTGATGTTTACACCTAATAACCCTTGATCTGACCCTGTTTCTGTGTCTCCTTCAGAAACTCCTGTCTGGCACTTGGCAGCTAAATAACCTATCAGGGCAGTCTACCATCAAGGTCAAAGTCCCCAGTTAATCGAACACAAATGTAAGTTGAGTGACAACATTCATAGAAATTAAACTGTTAGAGCAAAGAACAGGTCACATTTCCAACTGCTTCTGGGAACTATCTTTGCTATCAGGAGACAAGGATCAGATCTCCAAGTGCAGTTTTTCATCCTGCCACTGACCATGTGGTCTTTAGAAATTTGTCATTTAATCTCTGTCTCTCTCCCTCTCTGCTGCTCTGCTGCAGTTTCATCATCTATGAAACTAAGACAACATTGCTATTTAGTTCCTTCATTTCTGTTCTGGAACTTTCTTACATCCCTAAAGCTTTAAAAAGGTATCTGCAGGATTAAAAAAACAAAACAAAACAACAACAACAAAAAAAACACCACAAAACCCCACCCAACAATCAAACAAAAAAACTTTGTTTGCAACATACTTGCAGACTGACTGGGTCAGCTGATAACTTCTGGTTTTCTTTCTGCACCAACACAAGCCTTTTTGAATGAGGTTCACAAAATTAACACATGCAGCCCCCTGGCCCTCTCCCCAGCAACGCAAGTCAGTGAAAAAGGCAAACTCAGTGAAATCTTCTGGAGTTTTCTAAAAGTTCAAGATGCTTCCAACGCCCCGTGTTAACCACCGCATCTGAGCACAACTGTTCTGTGCAAATGACTTCTCTTTGGGGAGGGCTGTGTAACACCATGGGCCAGAACTCCAGTGGGCTGGGACTGTGACAACTCACCAAGAACTCAAGGTCATCAGCTGATAATGCTGGATTTCATTTCCCTTCTAGAAAAACTTCCCAACAAAGAATCTTCACGCTTTCTTTTCAACCACTTCTCCCACAAAAAAGTCCTCCAAAACTTTTGTCCTCCTCTGAAGTTTCCTTTGCTGTTTCAACTACAAGACAGGCACTTGTTCACTGAATTAACTCACCAGTGTGAGCTCTAGTTTCCAGATGCAGTCATCTTCCTCTAACCATCCTCAGTCTCTCACCTTAAATGCAAAACTGGTTTTGGTTAAGGCTGAGACTTGGCTGAGACAACCTTTTTTTTTTTTTTGTTCCATGTTTGCACAACATCTGGTCTAAAGGGGTATAAGCCCATAGTTAGGATTCTTAGACAACAAAGTAATACACATTATTGACAACATGCTGAAATTGCTTAGGACATAGCGAACTATCTTCCTTTGATACAAATTCTCAGCCCTTTGCTATTGGCCAGCTTCCGGTTTTGTCCTGCACAAAAGTATTTCTGCGTCTTTCTCCCATGACAAATGGTGACAACAGAATGTCAGTCCAGAGAGCACGAGAGGAGAACAGCCTAACAACTTACTTTGGGCCTCCACATTCTGTACCAAAGTTATGGGTAGTTGAGTCCTCCAAGCCTTACTGTTAAAAAGGAAGAATCTCATTAGATGTTAAAATTAAAAGATGCTTTAGAAAAGAAAATGCTAATTGTGAATCAGCTGGGGTTTTCTTTTTTGGAAGCTAAGACACAGTACAGCATTCTTAAGCAAGATGATGCAATGGCCTCTCAAAGACTGTCAGCGCCCAGAGGAAAAAAGGCCGGCACTGTTCTCTGAATGTGTTTACTTCCCTGCAGGCATTGTTTCCTTGCTTGTGTCAAATAGTTTATTGAGCACAGCTAATCAATGTTTCCGCTGACAAGAAAATTGGAACAGTTTATATAGGAAGCCAGCGTTGAAGGGCAAATTTCCCAGTTAGCATGGCTTAGAACCGTGGGCCTCATCCGCACGAGAATCCTTAGTGAGAAATAAAAGCTTGAGAAGACAATGACATTTAATAAAAAGTTACAGGGCTAATCACATACCTCTGCTGCTGACTTTTTGCCTATGCCGCCGCTTAGAAACTTCATCTGTACCCTCCTTTGGTAGTGGTCTACTCAAATGCAACAGGGATTTTCAACCACCATTTTACTTTTCTGGGGCAAAGCTTTCTACCTCAGATGCATTCCTTCTGCATTCTGCCATTGCAGCAGCCTACCTTCTTCCTGGAGGCTTATGCCGTTTTCGTTAGCCTTATTCCACTGAGAAAATAATTTCAAGTCATTTCCACGTGACGTTTATTCTCCAGACCATCTTTTAACCATCTGGCCCATCTGCTGCTTTGAAGGGCGCCTTTGTTTTTCACCTCAATCCTGGGCATAATTTTTGTTTCCTTTGGGAAAATGTTCCATGTGGAACTTCAACTCTACGTAAATGACAGAGAAGTAACATCCCAATACGTGACATTTCCTTTTACTAGGGGACCATATTCTAGACCAAAAAAGAAATTAAACCCATTCTAAATGTGACCTTCCTGATGTTGACAGTCACCTCCAGCAGAGCTTACCTGAACCAGCTCAAGCCAGCAGATCACGCATCACTTGAGCGGACAGCTAATGTGAATTCTCCCTCATTGGTGTCTCTTGATAGTGCAGGTTTATCTACTAGATTTTTGAAAGGAACAGCTCTTGCCTATAGCAGAGCCTATTTAGGTGCTTTCAAGCACCGACCCTTTTTGAGAGATCCTGTATTTCATGGTTCCCCATGGACCACTCCCTAAGCAATAACCACTCCCACCCATTGGAAGACACAACAATGGCTCGACACGGACGTGACATTAGGAAATCGGTCAAAAAAGGGAGAGCCGCCACAAGACAACTGAATCTCACTGCAGACCAGTGTTTAGGAACTGTGGGCTTAGACAGCACTACATCACTCTTTCGTATGTTTTCTCAGTTGGATCAGTCTCATTTCTTTATCACACTCTGAGAAATCCAGTGCTCTTACAAGTCCATGGTGGTTTTTTTGTAAACACAGGAGCTGTCCAAGAGAGGCCTTGGTAAAAACATAGATCTCTGTATCATGCAGCTGCCGGTGGTTTACCAAAAAGCAAAGGAACAAGTCTTCACAATATGGACAACTCTTCAGCCAGTGGTGAGTAATTAGAAAGTTACATAATTTTTCCCCTTCATTTATGAATATTATTATTCTGAGCGGAGCTTCAAAAAGATCTCCAAGAGTACTGCACAGTATGTGCATCAGAACTCCAGAAAGTGACTATTAAAACTGCGATAAAGGTTTCAAACCGAAATTTGGAGCACACAATAATTACAATGCTGTTTTAACCCTGTGCCATTTAAACAGCATAATCGCACACTGAACAAGGAAAAAAAAAAATCCACCATAAATTGCAAAAAAGGTACCACAGCTCTGAAGTCCTGAGCTGACTAGACACAACAAAACCAAACTGAAGCATAATTTTGTTCTCATTTATAATCTCTTATCAAAGTTTTCTTTAGGCATGAGCTACAGCAAGACTCCCTACCTTGAAGCTAGTATTTCACATAATGCTTGGCACCATTACATGTTTTTAAAAAACAGGTCTCATTTTTAATTTCCTGTTATTCACTCTGGTGGGAAAAAACAGCTTACTGTTCACGTTGGGCTGGCTTCATCCGCCAAAGCAATCATCATCCTTGAGCAGTGTGGGAAGAACAAAGGCTACCAAGAGATGGATGCTTGTGGTTTTCACCCAGAAGGTGGCTGTTGCATGCTAGATGGCCCGGAAAAGATTGAATCTACAATTAATATGAAGACTCTCTGGAAAAACATTTCCGTGGAAGGGATTGATATAATCTTTTCCAGAGATGCGGGAAGGTAAACGTTGCATATTGGGGTCTCACATTAAAAGCAGAAGTAACTCAATCAGCTCGTTTAACCTTGAAGAATCTTTCCAATGACTTTTCCTCCAACAAAAATCATTTTCAAGTAAAGTCTTCAGAGGGGCACAAGTATGAAATTGGGATAAATTTAAACTTTATGTAAAGCAGCCTTCATGAAAAACTACAGCCAGTAGATATTTTTCCATGGATTTGTAAATTCCAAAAGAAACAAGTTTCAACATAGCACACCCTGTGATTAACAACCCCAGTAAACCTGAGCTATTAAGAGAGTCTGAAAGCAATACTGACTAGTAGCAGATTTTAATCTATTTTTCCCAACTGGGAGGGATACAAAATGTAAATAGATACACTGAAGAACAGAGCAATTACAGGTACCTTTAGAATTATGTCTGTGATCTCATTATGTGTTTTCAGTAGTCCTGAAGCAATTTTCTACTATGCTAGACTTCATTTAAAAAAAAAAAAACACAGAAAACAGAAAATGATCTTATTTTTAAAAAATAAAAATCAGCTAATTTTTGGCCCTTAATTCCAGGATTTGCACCTGCAAGTTAAAAGTTAAGGCGATAAGGAAAAAAACCCCTGAAGATGGTGAGATTGTATGACTTGCACAAAAAACTGCATTACATGGTTGTAGTTCTAGTAGGCTGCGTTACCTTTCCCATCCCACATAGCTTATAGAAGCCGAGAAAAGAATGCACGTCTTGTGATTTTTTTTATTTAAAGTTCCTTCTGGGTGGGTGTCTGAGAAACCAAACCATCAGATAAGGAACATTTGCTTCTCAAACTTGGTTTATTTCAGCATTTCCTTTATTCACTAGGCAAATATGTTTTTAATAATTTCATAAACCAGATCTGGTTTGGCTACTTAAAGAATATTTAAATTTAATCAAAGTTTACTGTTCCTTAATTCAGGCTTCTGGTTTTGTTTTGTTCGTAATTTTGCAGGTACATCTGTGATTACACCTACTACACTTCTCTGTATTATGGCAATGGAAGAGCAGCTTTCATCCATGTGCCTCCATTATCCAAATCGGTAACAGCAGACTTTCTAGGAAAAGCATTACAGACAATTATCTTAGAAATGTTAAAACAGTGTGGGGAAGAAAGAGAGTAAGATGGATCATATAAGGAAAAAACGAGGACTTCTTAGAATGCAATTCCTTACTCTCTTAAATGAAGCAAATCTAAAGATTATTTAAAAACCTTACATAAAGGATTTTATATTCCATGTTATTTTCAGTGAAATTGCCTTACAAAACCCAAACAACTGTTTAGAGCTCTCTTTGGTGTAAAAAGCTTGAGAGAAAAAACAAATGATTGGCAGTCTGTATTGCTAACAATGCTAAAGTTGCTTCAGATTTAAGCAAGCATGAAACTGGACTTAAAACATTTCAGATGCTTAATCCTAGTTCTGATGGTTAGAGAGACATTTAATAGAGACTTGCTGAACCAAGATGGATGCTTACAGCCGTAAGGACATTCAGCATTGGATGGATGTAGCAGAGGTCCCCCTCAGCTCCTGTCCAAGCCCAGAGAGAGAGTTCAGCCATACGAAGTGGCCACATAAAAAATGTAAATACGGGGGAAAACACCACACACGTAGGGATCCTGTTATGTGAAGTTTTATAATTATCTCTTAGTGATCTCTCTTCTCTAAATGCTGGTTTCTGTACCAGAAATGGGCTGATCCAGGGTGACTTGAAAGAAAATAACCACCACGCTGCAATCCAGCAGGAACTATAACGCTGTCAGTAATGTGGGTTTCAACTGCCCGAAAACACCTTACCCCAAATGCCCAGCGCCTGTCCCAAAGGAACACACTGTAGTCCTTCCACAGAGCACGCCACAAAGACAACAGTCTTTCAGTAGAACAGGTCACGGCTATTCAGGGACTTGCACATCAAAATCAACAAGCTAACTTGTCCAAAGAAAGGCAATTGTTGAAGCACTGTGCTGTGGTGCATTACGGTACTTACAAAACAGGACCTTGGAATCGGACAGTGACAGATCACTTCTGTGCTTCCCCTGCCAAGCCAGGCTCCTCCACGTCTCACACAAGGTATATACGGAAGGACTGCGCCACGAAGCCTGGGCATGACAGAGGTGTACAGCACCTCCCCTTCAGCACACAGGGAATGTCAATGCATGTTCTCCTTGATAATCTTGCTGGTACGACGACAGACAAGGATGATATAAAATTAGCAGGCATTTTTCAAAAACAGTCACTAGAACAGGACCAGCAGCAGCTTCATGTGGACACCTGGGACTTCTCCAGGGAAACAAAAGCCTCAAGCATCACGTCAGTAAAAACAACAACAGACAAACCTAACAGCATGGACAACTGATGAAGCTTTGGGCCACCATCGTGCCTTATTTCAGTCAACATTCTGATGACAAGAGTCAGAGAAGCTGGAAATGCCAAGATAATTCTAGTTTTCTTACCACTGTCTTTTCCAATGACCATTACAGAAAACCAATACCCACATGCTGGATGGCTGAATGCCTCATCTATGGACTGCTGTAAGGGTAAATAAGCGGGTTTTTTTCAAATAAATAAATAAATACCCTTACCTTATTCAAGCGAACCACCTACTGCAAAACAGGACTCAAAGTCCCATCGAGAAAGGTTCCGCAACCTCAGTGTCACAGAATGAAAATATTTTTGATTTCACCACAACATAATGGCAATACTGACCTCCACTAAGATTTATCCAGAGTAGCTCAATTAAACGCAGCCAAAAAGGGCAGAAGAAAGACAGAGATTTACTCCTGAGTTTTCTAACCTGTACTTGCTTCGCATAAGGAGCAACAAATTCAGAAACAGGCAAATGCATACAGAATTCTTTTATTTAACTTAAATCATGTAGTACTGAAACTACTAGAAAAAAGCAGAGTAAGAGAAACTAAAGGAGCCTTAGCTTCAGCCATTCAAAATAGACAAAGTTTCTTCTTTTCATAATGTAAAGAATCCCGAGTATATCGCAATAACAGGAATAAATTCTTACAACAGAATATACAAAAACATTTTGAAATTTTTTTTTAATCTACTGATTCATTTTAATATAAACACAGGAATTTCTTTAGGAATAATTTATACACAGCAAGTCTTTTTATGTAATAAATTGGCCATGTTATTGTTTAATTTTCTCTTAAAAAAATTTAAACAAGAAAAATTGGAAAATGTTGTATTTGCAACTGCATCCATTCCTTAGCACTTTCTAGTTTTGTTTTTGTCCCAGAGGTAGACAAACTCTGGCCAATCCTTTCATCTCAAACCTCACTGGTTCAGAAAACAGAAGAGCTGATTTTTAAACAGTATCTAAATCATCAGAACCCTTCAGCAACGCGGTTAGTCAAATCTGGGGGGAGTGAGAGGGAAGGGATCTTCAATATTCTTAAATAAAAATAAATAGGGACCCTGCCTTGCTCATTTCAACAAAGCTTCAAATGGCGCTCAGCATCTTTAGAGGCTGCATACAAACTTCTAAAGTGGTAAGAAATCTGCAAATAGTTCTTCAATAATAATTATGAAAACCGTCTTCCTTCTTGCTCTTACGCAGTCGCATCCTTCACACCACGTGGCCACCATAAAGCAGGTACTGAACAGCACAAGGGAGACTGGGTAGCAGCAAAACCCGTTCTGTTTCCCTGACCAGTGAGGTTCTTGTAATCCATTAAGTTAACTGCCCTAGACAGTAAAGTGAAATGACCAGCTAAGATGATCCCACCCCAACCAGAGGGCTCTGGAAGACCAGGATACTGAAGATACAGAACATTTCCCCAACTTCTTTATTCATTCGCTGGATACTGGGACACAAAGCTTGGGCGGGTAGGGGGAGAGGGACACGCCGTGAATTGGACAAGTTAGCGATCCTTTTTGGCATATTGTAAAGCTAGCTAGTAAACTGGTACCATCAAAAAAACCTGATCACATACAGACACACCCATACACAGACACAGAAAAGTGCCCTTAAATTATATTTTAGGCATTTATAAACTACAAACATTTTATAAAATTATTCTATGTACTTACAAAATGCAATGAAACATTTAATTAGTTCTTGTAAACCAGATCTTCGTCAACTGACTACCCGTAATCTACTGGACTTAAAGCCCTATTGAAAATGCTAATGGATTACTAATCAACGAAGCACGTACAAAAAAGAAAAGATGAGCACACACACACGCATATGCACACACACAAACTAGTGACAATCTTAAGGTACTTGCAAAACAGACCAACTGTAAGTTGAGACTGGTTCACACAGACTGATGGTAACAACCGTTAAAACTCCTGGCAACGAATCTACCACTCCAGCTGGAAAGTCCAGAGGTTTATTTACAAGTACCAACGATCAGAATTGTGATATCTGAGCTCCGATGCTGTCCCACATACCAAGCTCAGGAAACCACCTCAAACTTCTGCCAAGCCCTGTGTCTTTGTAAATACCCATTTCCAGATCCTTTGTTTTCGCGTGTCTCCACGCAAACGTTTCTCACTTCTGATTTACCTGGCTGCGCTCCTTTGCAGAGGCCGTTCGTCGTCTCTGAGCAACCAGTTTCTGAACTGAGGCATCCTCTGACGCCCTCCTGCCTGTTTATAGTTCTGTATCTTCAGCACCCCTGGCCACTAGTGTTGTTTCTACGCATCATTCTTAAATTCTTGTCTGCACAGCTACTCGTGGGTTAAGTTGCAATATCTGGCTTTTATCACTGGTTAGTAAGGAGTGGATCCCTTGCACCTTCCTCCACTGTTGTTCAGCCCAGTGATTAAATACACAGTTGACAAACAAAGTAAGAATAACAGGAAACAAGTGTTACTTGTACTAATGGAATGAAAAGGGTTTAAATATATATATCTATATTATAGATATACATATGCATATATATATATGTA
>NW_009220308.1:109757-112992 GCF_000690835.1 Fulmarus glacialis | reverse complement strand
TGTATATATAGATATATATGTATGGAGTTATACCAACAATAGGAGTGTTGTTCACTTAGACTCAGATTGTACCGAACACCCCTCAGCAGTTCCCAGAGGACCTGACAGCAGTTCCATCTGGTGACCAGTCGTCCTGGGCAAACTGGGCTTTCTCTCCTTTGTTTTTAAAGACCAAGAGGAGCATCAGTGCGAACATGCCTAGAATCATACATCACTTAGAACCAGCTTTAAAGAGCAGAGGCATCATGCCGAGAAAGCCTTGGTGCACACAGGCTGGCCTCATGCTTTTCATCACGCTCGGCTTCTGCGTCTAGTTTATCGCTCCCCCAAAAGAGCACCTTATTCAGTACCACGCATTACGTAGGAGCCACATTCCTTTGTAACCAAACCACCTTCTGTGCCACCGAGCAGCTTTTAAATGGAGTCAGGTGAGAGCCGAGCACTAAAAACAAAGCCGCCTGCTCCCCGCAGTGATGCCAATTTGTTATCCTACTGCATTCAAACATCTTGGTACCATTTGTCAAAATGCTGGTTTTCAGGGCTGGGTGGGCTTTTGTTTTTAATTTATAAACAAATTGGATTACTTTAACTTTATTCAAACATAGCTGAAGTTCTAAATAAATTTTCCATACCAGACAAGCCAGTGGTCTCAGGGAAGAATAACATTACAAACCGTATTATGACTCTATCAAGCCAACATTAATTCTCAGTTGTTCACATGCACAAACAACTTGATTTACTGTCCAAGGGAAGTCTGCATGAAAAACCCATGTGAATAAAGCTATTCAAAATGCACAGAACACAACAAAAAAAGCTATGGAAACGAACAGAACAAAAAGGGAATTAAGCTTGAATTGCAAACACAGAACGCAATGGTATCATGAAGGTGGTTTGGTCCAGGAGAGCTGACTGTCATCACGCATGCATACGTGATGTCACGTGACTGTCTTCTACTGAAGTGCTTTTTGAAATGTTTATCATGATGGGTGCTACGTCATTAGTGTTTCTTCCTAATGCATTTTAAAACCACCTACATACAATTATAAAAACCAGTAACTTGGACAGTTTTAACAAAACCCTCCTAGCCAGCTGAAAGATCTGAGGATCTCCAGTTGTGGTAATCAATATGTGCAAGAGAGGGGAATAGCCACTGCACCAAAAGGTCACTGGAACCTAATAAAAAATGGAAACCCAAAACAACATAGTAAAAACTTCAAATTTTGTTGGTTTCTCAGGGCTAGAGAGAAACGCTCCCTCCAAAGACAAACTCTGTAGTACTTAACCACAGCACTGTGTATTCGAGAGGCCGCGTACAACTTGGAGTAGCCAAGCACCACATTATTCAGATACCACAACCAACACCTGCACGAACAGCTGCCAGAGCTGGAAAAAGAGAAACATTATACATCAAGTTGATGGCAAGCTCGTGTTAGTCCTGTGTGCTTGTAAACCAGTTACACGCTGTCAGAGGGCAGTTAAAATTTGATGGCTGGTCCATCAGAATCCACAGTTACGAAGCATATAAACGGGGGAAGAAAAGGGAACTGAATTTTTACTGGCACGTTAAAAGAAATCAATTCAATGTTAGTTTTGAAAAAAAGTCAGTGCTCTCATCAAACAGAAGCAGCAAAGATCCAAAGCTGTAAACTCGATGTAGTAGTTATCATCGGGCAGCCTGTAACAGGTTTTTTCACTGGTTTTTTGGTCAAGAAAGCAATGCTATCGCTGTACAAGCCAATTTATTTTTAGGTGCGGATTCAGCCAAACGTCTTTTTGGTGCTTGTGGCATCTGCGGGAAAACTAGCAGGTTTTTCTTAGCCCATTCTAGAGGGCAAACAGAAAGACCATTCCCCTTACTCTAGCAATTCCTCTGGACCTTCAAACATAGTAAACACTTGATTTCTGTAACAGATTTCATCAAATACTCATACATTGGACATCCTCGTATCGCGTCAGCTACGTCTCTACTCATCTAAACACACAGCATTTTGTTGCTGACCTGAGGACTGCCATGACAGCACATTAAAAAGCCTTCGTGTTTTCCAAAAGAATGGTCACCCTAAGTCAGACAACTCTTGGATTTCTCCTCAAATCATGTATCTGAACCAAAGAATTGGAGAAACTCCTTGGAATTGAAGCAAATATTCTGAAGTGACCCTTTGTGACAGGCAGTGACTGTTCCCCTCCAGAACCTAGAGCATGTGGTATATGGAGTGAGAGGTTACCAGTATCAACGGCATTTATTGGCTGCTGAGAAATGTGAGATGTATTTTTTGTATATACACACATATAAAAAAAAAATAAGAGTGAGGTAGATAAATGTTTGAAAAAAAAAATCAAAAACTGTCCCCCTGTCATACTCAAAAACCCTTATCTCAGTATTTAAATTTATTATGGGGCATCTCTACAGTGATTTAAACTGATATCACAAAAATAAATAAAAAATCCTACATAGAATACCTTCTTAATTAACTTTTTTGTCTTTTTCATTTTTAAAAGGGAAAAATAACTATGGGACAGAGGCAAGAGAAGATAATGGGACCTAAACTACACAAGCAAAAAGCACTACAAACTTTTTAAAATCTCCAGTCAAAACTAGCAATCAGTATATTTTAATTCTTTGTTCTTACTCAAAAGATTTAAACATTTCCATCCCAGAACCACCTCTTCACTGCCATCATTTGGTTGGATCAGTGCTAAACAAAGGCTTAGATGCTGTAACTAACGTAAGATGAACAACTGGTATGACTCCTTGGTTGTAGACTTTCTGATGGCCCCCTCCTTCCCCTTTCACCAAGGCTTCTGCAACTGAACAAACAAGCTTACTCATTTTCTTTTGTTCTGAGGTTTGGTCTATGATTTAAGCAACAAGCTTGTACTTGTACAGGTTTCCATAGCTGCCAACGCTTAACTGTTTGCTAGCCAAGCCACTGGCCCCAGCTACATGCTTTCCACCCAGCCCCATGGAAACGGCATGGTGGGTTTGTTTTGGTTTGGTTGGGGTTTTTTCCACCAGGGGTGCAAAGCGCAGCCCAGGGTGCCCTCCGTGAGGGCGTCCTCATTAAGAAGGCAAAGAGCTGGGGTTTGCTGGAGCCAGGTGTTCAATGGCCACCCTAAGAATGCCTGGCATCACCAGCTGCAACCGGTATAGCTCTTGTTCACAGGGTGGAAGGGTTAAAATAGTCTTTTTAAAAATCAGTGACCCAAAAGCCTGGTGTCTGCTGTTGTACCCAAC
>NW_009220308.1:104016-109726 GCF_000690835.1 Fulmarus glacialis | reverse complement strand
CCAAAACCCTGTTGTTTTCTGTGGTACCACAAAAAAAAAAAAAAAAAAAAAAAAAGTATGTGTGTCTGTGTGGGGAGTGTGTGTGGGGATGGGTGGGTGGATGTGTGCCACAACCAAAACAAGCGGGGAGGGAAGGAGGGGGAGGACCCTTGTACAACAATGAATATAAACACTGAACAAGAATGTACTAAATATTTAACCTTTTTTTCTGACCTGAGTTTGTATCATGCCTTGCACTGTAAGAGACTCGCATGCTGTCTGGGCAGAGGTTAGTGGGAAGGAAGGAAAACCGGGATTTAAAAACACCACACCACAGCACTGCTAGAGTGTTTCCGTGTGGGGTGTCCCTTCTTTCTCCATGTCCCCCTCAAAAGCCCTGTAGCCCACACAGCCAAGATGTTATAAAATAACTAATGGAGAGAAAAAAAAAAAAAAAAAAGAGGAAATGTATTTATAAAAAGGCATTAAACAGTTCATGGCAAATCATATGAAAGGTATCAGTTACTGGGAAGGAGGAAGTAAAAGTTACACACTATAGTACAAAGCATAAGAAAATTTGTTGAAGTGGGAGGGAAGGGAAGGGAAGGAGGGCAGACCTGAAGGTTTTCATAGATTAAATCCACAAAGATAAAGAACAAAAAAAATAGCAGCTTTTTTCTGTACAGACATATAGATGAGTATCTGAACCGTAAAAAAGTTATAAAAGTGACACAAAAGACAATGTGTATGCAAATGATCCATGGTCTAACATAGAACTGCAAGACCCTTCGAGAAGTCTTAATAATAAAGAGAAAAGGTCAACAAAGCATCATATACTTGAATCCGGTTACTGCTTTTTTTTGTCTTCTCCAATTTATGTTTCTAGGTGTTTTTTTCCTTGCAAGCCTGTGAAGGAAGGCAGGCTGCAACGATGGAGATCTCTGCCGGTTATTTTCATGTTTTTCATGTTTCATTTTTGGCGTGCGGTTGACTTTTTTTTTTTGTACAAAATGCACGTCTTTATTTAGCTCACCACTGCCAGTTTTGTCCAGAATTCATTGGGATGGGGACAGGGGTGGAGGGAGGGCTGTTTCTTTACCCCATCCCTTTTATCTTCTCCATCACAAGAAAAAAAAAATATCACATTTTGTCCAGTTTTGAAAAAAGATCTAGACAATTTGATTTTTTTAATTTCTTTTTTTTTTTTTTTTTAAATACCAGTGTATGATTGAATAGAATGTATTGGTCAGGATCTCTTTTAAACAGAGCAGTTGATTACTGTGCTCCTTCCATGCCTACAAAAAAACAAAAACAAAAACCAAAGAGTTCATTTTTTTGGCAAAATTTGGCAGCGTTGAAAATGGTAACAACCTTGGACGAATGATGGCCCTTTTTTATTCTTTTACATGTTCCTAAAAAGATTAAAGAGCAACATTAAAAATCCAGTCTTTTAAAATTTTTTTGTGTGGTTTTTTTTGTTTGTTTGTTTTTTTTGTTTGTTTGTTTTTTTATAAAGACCTACAGTGTTAGGCAGGTGCTTGCAAGGGTACCAGGGAGCCACCTGGCCTGCGATATCTTTGATCTGATAAAAGTGCTGTACGGTTGAACTTGCACGCAGATATGTTTCCCATTATGAAGCAGAGAGACAGAAAGAAAGAGAAAGAAGAGAGAGGAGAGAGGAGAGAGAGAGAGAGAGAGAGAGACATCAGATCTCAAGTTTTCTGTTGCTATTAAGTGTTAACATTAGAGTTTTAAAAGGCCAACTGTGTGCCCCATGAACGGAGTCCTTTACTGAAACAAACATCTGCTTGCATATTGAAAAAAGAAAAATACGATAACTTGTTTACTGAAAAAAGGGTTCTCCCAAGTGCAGCTATGGCAGTTCTGAAGATCCACTGAGGTACAGTAGGCTTTTGAATATATTGTAATTTTCTTTCTTTCTTCCCCCAATGCATGTGTTTTTCTGTGTTTTATTTCTGTGAGATTCTGGTTCTAAGGATCAGCAGGCCGAAGACTGGGGCAGCGGTAAGGCCCTCTCATTCTTGCGTCCCCCGTTCATGTGTGCGTACGGCTGTCTCTCCTCGAAGCTGGCCCGAAGGACCACCACGCCTGGGCCGTTCTCGGCTTTGTGTCCTGAGTGCTTGTCAGTGGGTTGGAGGGTGGAGGAGGGATCTAAAGGAATGCTCTCCATGTTTTCAGTCTCCAGGTCAAGCTCCTCTGTATCCGGAGGCTTGTTCTCTTCACTGTAGAAGAAGGAGACCTCTTTGAATGCTGGATCCAGCTCGTCTTTAATGCTACCGATTATTTCCAGGAAGGAGGGCCTCATTTTCGGATTGTACTGCCAGCACATGCGCATCAATTCAAACCTGGACAGGAAACACACAGCAAAACCATTTACTGAGGTGTTCTATGAGCCCTGGCTGGAGCCCAACCAACCGTGACAGAATCGGACCACGCGTTTTAGAAAATCATTCAATTCTGATGGAAGACGAAGTGACAGAATTTTTACAGGCAGAGACCCCCATGTCACATTTCGACCGTCTTTCTAATCACTGATTTACTTCTATAGCTCCTATCTCAACCTTCTCCACCCCCTTCCACGCACTTGCCCATAAAACAGTTTTGCGGATATCTGACATCCAGAAGCATTTTGTACTTTTATTCTGACTTGGTATTTCTCTCTTCTTCCTCCACAACATCCTGTGCTTACTCAATCACACCGCTACATGATAGTGCCTCTCGGAGTATCTTTTTCAAATAACCAATCCCTACCCTATCAATATTGTCTTGGAAAAAATTAAAATAGGAAATACACACAAGGTAAAGCACCACTTTTTTCCCCTGAAAGAAGAAAATTACATTAAAATTAATTGTAATCCCCAAAAGGTATTTGCCAATCTCAAAGACATTCTCTAATCTTTTATTTTAAAATTATGTTGTTTTCATTTACGGCCAGGGATGCATTAATATTTTACGGCGTGTGAGATCATCTGTTTAAGCACATCCATGGTTAGATCTGTACAATGGCCCATGCCGGCAAAACAAAACCACAAAATGAAACAGTAATACATACATAATGAAAACAGCATTTTCATGACATAGCAAAATTGGATATTCCTGAGAGATCGCCCTGAGCTTTAAACACAACACAAGAAAGGATTTCAATGTCTGTAAAGGCGGAATAGGGATGTCTTCTGTTAACACAACACAAGTAATAGGAGATTTTATTTAAATAAGAATAAAATTTAAATAAGAAAAGGAAGATTAACATTATTCTTTGAGCCAATCCTCTGTGTACACCGTACTCAGAGGAACACGCTGTGTGTTGGAAGTCACCACTGGCCAAAACTACTACTTTCTGTGCTAGAACAAGAATGGATCTAAAAAAAAACACCAAAGAAAAATCTTTCAGTTAAGGTAACGTACTGGAGAATCCTTCACATCTCTGACTTACCTTCCAGCACCGTGACCTGCAGTCCCAGTAAGACCCCCTTTCCTGGCCTGGCCAGCAGCCTGATCCAGTGGCCAGTCTGGGTTTGTTTCTCCACCTCTGCCAGCCTCCCCATGTAAGGTTAGCCAGGTCACCTAAACTTTTAGTTTTGATTCTATAAAACAACAATACCATTTTCCTAACTTCCACGGATTTTCAGAGAGTAAGCAAGCAATTCTATTTTATGCTTTAATTAGCTGTCACTGCCTTATGCCCTGGCAGCAGGTTACTAGATCTCTGCATCAGTGTGTGGAATGATTTTATTACTTAATTTAAAAAAAAAAAAAAAAAAAAGACAAAAACACATGAACAAAAATTCACTCCTTTTTTGAATAGCACCTAAGTCCATCATAGAGTAATGTCTTAATGCCTCCAGAGTCCCTGCTCTAGAGCAAACCTTTCAACAGGACTGTCACCAAGCTGGAAAACCATGGACTCTGAAGCCTGTTGCTGTGCATCGCTGCCCACAGCGGGGTCCAAGGAGTATGGGAACCCTGGCCTGAAACACAACCAAAGCAAAGAAATCCCCCCCCCAGAAACTCGCTCCTTGGGAAATACTGTTGCATTTCCTCATAAGGTGCACTACGTTCTCAGCTGACGTGAACCAGCAAAGAGACAGAAAGCTGCTGTGCTTGGGATGCAAACACTGCTGAGAGGGCTTCAACCAAAACAAAAGCAATCTGAATTGAAGTGCATTTGAAGTCACAAATATTCCTGTCAGAGCTCAGCTGGCACAACTCTGCATGAACAAAAGTCAGCCACCTGAGCACAGCCTTGTGACACCCAAAAAGAAGCTGGCAAAACCAGTCTGTGCTGGGAGAACTCCCGGGGTACTCAATGCTGTATTGTAACAGGCACGTAGACATATAAACACTGTTGAACTATTGCTTGTTTTTGAGTCTTTAAAAAGTCTTTCATAGCAAAAGTGAAGCCAAACTATAAAACTGCACTATACCCTCACCCACAAACGAGGAGGAAAGCTTGAGACATAAATATGTAAAATCCTTTTCTGTTACTTCATTGCTGTTTCCTTTCCAGCTGACTGCTGCGTCCCTGAATAGAAGCGTTCCCTGGAGCCAAGAACACTGGATATTCGCTGGCGCTTCGCCCTGAGGCCTAAGGGCAATGCTAAGGAGATACCACAAGCAGTGGAGTAATGCATGTGACATCAGCACAAACAAGGACATGTGATGTTTCTTTTAAGCCATTCCAGATTTAAAAACCCTACAGAGTTCCCATAAAAGGATTTTTTTTTCCTTTTTAACTCTGTGGGTTCAAAGATCTTGCTTACATTATCTTAAACAAAAAAAACCCCTTTCCAGTAGACAATGGAAGAATTTACAGGCTATTAATACAACCTGAGCAGTTTTCTAAGGTATGTTTCTGACTCGTGGCAAGCTGCAGGCATCGTCATGAAATAGAGAATAGCCAGTGTCTTTCCCATGCATCTTTTGCTCAAAAACTGAGGAGAAACCAAGTTACTTTTGCACTGAGACAGTAAAAAACAGAAAATGGAAAGTTACTACAGAAGCGCATTCCACTTGAGTGTGCCTTTGTGCTTTGCATCAGACTTGATTTGGTGGGGAAAAGTGAAAAGACCTCTCCTATTCTGCTGTTGCTACATGCTGACATTACCTCTGCATAGCAGACCCTGGTTTCTAAGCCAGGAACAAAGGGAAAATCAGCAATGCGTAAATAGTCTAGTCATCTACAATACATGTGGGGGAAGCAAGTTTTCTTCAAAAACAGTGGAATTCCAGCCTCCACAACTTTTAAAAGCCCCATGGGAACACACTGTCTGAGAGCTTCAGCTGTAACAAACCTTCTTGCCACGCAGCCATCACCTGATGAACAGTGCCATAACAATGGTAGTACATAAAAACAGAACTTATTACACAGGAAGAGGAGAAAAACAGCAAAGCTCCTCCTGGCACCGTCTTATTGAACCATCTGTCTTATTGCATGGTTCTGTCTGTAAAACCATGCAAACTATGCCAAGAGGGTGTAGCATGAACAGAACTGAGTCTTGTTTCACCCTGTGTAAGAGTAAAAAGCCTCTAGAAATACCGTCCCCTTTGTGCTTAGCCCTTTCACAGGGATTTACCACCTCTCCGAACCGCACTGTAAAATCCCCCTTTGCACAAGGATCCGATACAACCAAGCTGCAGAACAGAACCTCTCCAGTTCTTCAAGTGTCCTTGGTTTCTTATCCACCTAAAAGCTACTGACTCGTCGCTACCA
>NW_009220308.1:62268-103884 GCF_000690835.1 Fulmarus glacialis | reverse complement strand
GGTGGGTGGGCAAGAAGAGGCCCTTACGAAAACCACTGCACTGTGGCTGGAGCGTGCATGGCTGTGTCAACACTCACATAATCTGCAAGGTTAAAAATAGTAGATTCGGTGACAGTTGCAGCAAGATTCTTCTCTCTGTTCTCATCTACACTTCCCCACAGAAGTCTACCTCCTCCACCTCTTCTGGAGGTTTTTGTACATCAGTATACTCCCCACTCTCTACAGAAAGGTGAATTTGTGTTCTGCCCATAATTTTAGTTGTTTTCAAGTCAAACTAATTTAAAGAAAAAAGTATCTCTGCATTTGTAGCCTACCACACGAGATATATAGCAGTGCAGTTCCTGGCTCCCCTTGTCGCTTGCTTTCACGCAGTACCAAGCACAAGAAGTATATCGGCTTCCCTGGCAGCAGGTGGACTTTGCTTTTTGGACGTCTTTAGTTAATATTGTGAGTTAATATTAAGTATCACAGACCAGTCAGTCTCCACCAGTGAGAATCTGTGCCGTCTAAAAAACACCTTCCGCTGGCACAGACATAGCGAGAAACCTGTCTTTAAACAGAATCTTTTAGCAATCTCCACAAAAAAAGAAGACCCCCTATTTTACCAGGGGTTTCATAAAGCGCTTGTGAAAGCAGTTGCCTGGAACGTGCTGGGGATGCATGGCAAGATCCATATGTAATTTCAGGGCTCTTTGCAACTCTGTTACAAGCACCTTTCTGTCCATTCAGTAATTTTTATTGTCACGTCCCTTGCTGAGAAGCAGGTTATCAGACAGCTGGAGGGGGAGAGGAACTCTGCCTACAGACCAGGTCTCTCTGCCTGCCAGCAGCAACATTTGTGAGGTTCAAGACTGGCAGCAGTTGTCACGTCACTGAGTGTTGCACAGCATCTTTACAACATCTTGGGCTAACGGGATGGAAGACAGGGAAAGAAGCAAAAACACACATAAAAAAAAAGCACCATAGTAACGCAAAATAGGTTCTTTGAATGCCAAATGCATGTGCATAGAACAAAGGTGAAGATTATTCCTGGAGCTTCCTACTGTTACTCCTACAACAGCCTATTTGAATTTCAGCAGACTTGGGTGTCTGTCCTAATGCAAAGACAAAACAAGCTGAAAGGGAGCAAAAGCAAGTCACAATAAGCTTCTAACGTCAAGATATTAATTTTTTTTTTTTTTTTTTTTTTTTTTCTTCTTTTCTTTTCATTTTGGACAGAGTCAGGATGTTTTATACACGACTGTATCACCGAAAAAAAAGACACCACTAAACTGGATGTGCCTTAGTTCTGGATGTTCCTTGTCCTGATGGAGAGAAGTGGCTAAATTCAAAGGAAGATTTTTTTTTATTCTGCACCTCGGCAGACTAATGTCTTAGTGGCCATAACTAATGTGTGAACAGCTTCTTCATCAAAATCAGCACAAAAAAGGCCTTTGCTGTTATACACTGCTGTAAAGATTTGCTCTGCCAGACATTAACCAAGTTCTCCCAGCTCACAAGCCAGTTACCCTGAAAGTGGATTCATCCGGTAGCAACACCCAGCAAGCAGAGGATTATCTCTGAGGAGGAGGAAGAAGAATGGGCCAGGTGGGCTGCAGTAAAGAGAGCTTCTTGCTGTGACTCCTCTGTCATCCCCCTGTTCATACCACACATGCCCCAGGTTAATGGGGAATTTCTAATGCTGAATCTCTTGCTGAGTATGTTCTCACCGTAGAGGTATTTTTTTCCTATGGGCTCGGGGAGCTGACCTCTTTACACACCCTGTTCTTCCCCCATTTCTGCCTACTCCCCCCCTCCATTACACAGCCCTGACCGTGTTAAACAATCTGACTGCCAGAAATTCTCCACAGCATCGTGGAAGGGAAAGAATGTGAAATTGAGGAATCACATGGCAGCTACACCTCCCCCTGCATATACCACCCACCCCCCTCAAACAACAAAACAACACTGCCTGTCATCTGAAACCAAAGCCAGCGCTCCAGCCAAAAAAGCTCTTTTCCCAAGAATCCCAAGCAGCTGAGGCTCTTAAGTGATTGTATCCCTTCTGTGGGCCTCCAACAAATTTCAATAACTGCAAGACGCAGTATTTCCTTCCCAAAAGCCAGTTTGGGAAGCATATCAAAGTAATAAAGTCTGAAGAACTGAAACTGCTGTACACAAAAGCCAGAAGAAGTATTTCAACAATGTAAAGCTAAAAACTGAAGCCTGCTGCATTGCACACCCTCCTCTGCTGCAAGGCTTTGTATTGATTCTAGGGGTAGGCAAAGGTTTTTCTGCATACTTCTTTCTGTGCTTACAGGAAACTGTTAGCAGGGGAGATTTGTTTATCTCCAGGTGATGAGCACTGTGACTGAACTAGCAGATCCAACGCTGCTTCAGACAAAGGAACAATACATTCATTTATCTGCATGCTGAACTAAAAAGTTGAATTCCACAGAGTTTATGCACAATACATTTCAGCTTGTCGTATGCTCTTTTTTCTCTTTACGCTCAACAGAATTACCTTAAGCAGAAGACACAAAATTTAGGCACAAAGTCTTCTGCTGTGGCAAATGTCACTTACGAGCTTTTATTAAGTCTAATTTTATTCAGGAACACAAAGATTGGGTTTTGTTTCCTTATTAGAGGAGATAGCCCACAGTGAGATTCTCGCCACAAGCAAAGTTGTTTTCTGGTATGTCTAACTACTATAAAATACTAGATTGACAGAAACTGTTCAAGAAGCACCTCACATTACTACCACTCCTTAATAACCCCTCCTGAGGTAGACATTGAAGGGATCAGGAAGAATAAACTGTGCACTGAGAACAGTGATAAGTGTTGACACTTACAGCATATCAGGACAATTGTCTGGTTTTTCCAGCAGACCTCCTTCCATCACGAAGCGGAGCACCTGCTCATTGGTCATGCCTTGGTATGGCTGCTCCGCTAATGTTGCAATCTCCCAAAGTACCACACCGAAAGACCTGGAAAACAAATCAGAACTTTAGAAAGCTGAGCAATCTTTACAAGGAGATTTTCTTAGATGATGCTGAGCAGATAGGTGTCCATGGGTATTTTCTTTTACCAAAAAATTCCAATTGCTCAAAAAGTATGCAGCTATGGCGATAGCCACGTAACCTAGCATAAGAGACTGTTGACTTCAAACACCTCTAGTCAACGGTGAGAAACGAGCTCCCAGTTCTGAATGACTCTTCAGAATGACCTCTGTAAAAAGAGACTGGCAGTATTACCTCTCCTTTTTTCACACCATAATCTACACCTTAGAGCTGGTCATGATTATGATCATTCAGGGGTCCAACATTACTTGGTTACACTGGTTCTGTACAGGTGAATCAGTAGAAAAGCCACTGCAAGCTCACTGCATTGAGCAGAAGCCTCCTAACTGAGAGGAGATTTAAGCTGTGGTTGCTTAGAGAATCAGCTCGCATCTCATCTCCCTTTCCCATGGCTTTGAGTTCAGACTTTAGGCGCACTGCGAGGTGGGAAGAACAGTGGAGAGGGAAAAAGGAAAGATGCAGGTAAGGAAAAAAAAAAAATTAAAAAATTCTGTTCCTATCTCTGCACTTCCTGTACAGACGACCTCAGGATGGATAGACACCTGATCATTAAAGTCTGCAGAAAGATCCATATGTGGCTGGGTGCAGGGAATCAAACCTTCTAAGCAGGTGGAGAAGTTGCAGAGACTGATTATTTCAAGTGAGCTCGACAAGCCCTCCCCCCCAGCCACAGAGATAGCAAGAAAAAAAATCTGTAGATTTAAAAAACTAAACTCAAAATTTTCGTGTAACACATCTCAGGTACTCCTGATAGCAGTTGAGAATGCAATAACGCAGAACTGTAAGCTCTCATTCCAGTGCAAGCTGCTTTTCATCAGAAATAGTTGAGTCACACAAATCCGATTTAGAAGCTGCATTTTTCCCTTCCCGCTCTAGCAAGCAGAGAGCTAAACAGCAAACGCACACCACCACACCTGTGCAACTCATCTGCCTTACCACTAAAAGCAAGTAAACAAACCTCTATTCCCCAGGCACAAATACACTTCTTGAGTAATACTTCCCATTTATCCCTCTGCTTTGGTTTCTTCCACATTCTAAGTCAAAGGTGCAAAGTAAGGATCAAGGCATTCACCATACAGCAGCAAGCAACAATACCAATTTTTGAAAAAGACATGGAAGAAATGTGAATGGGCTCTTGTGCCAAGACCCTAATTTGCTGTTAAGCCCCCAGGAGAAACTCAGTTACCCCTTTTGCAACATGCATGTTGCAAAAACTATGTTCTTGAAACAGCTTCTAGCTCCTTCCAACTAACTACGAAGGACAGCTGAAGTGAAAAAGGAAGTCTGTCTAATAATAGGAATTGATTACTGGCAAAGAAAGATAAGCATAGTTATGTAATTGGGTAGTTTGGACGTGAGTATTGACGCTTCCTAAAAATATCTCCATTTAAAATTAAGTTTATTGAGCAGACATGGCTGAAATTGTCTGCCCCGCACTGAAGAGTCATCTACTTTTAGAACTGCTGTGCAAAGAAAGAAAACCTAGATGCTGTCTTGTCTTCTGTGGCTAAAATGCTGACTGAAGCTTAGAGAAAAAAGCGTCGTTTCAATAGGGTATTGTTGTCAAAACAGGAGTCCAGTATTATTAGCTGGTTATGGTAGAGTGGTTTTATCTTTCAGTTATCCACTGTATCTAAAATGGTTTGCATCTGGAGCCAGAAGCCACAAACAGACTTGCAATTGTTTGCCTTTCAGGGGAGGCAGGGACAGAGGGTCAACTCAATATTTTGGTGCCTTTGAAGCTACTTTGATCACTGTAGGAATAATGAGAACAAGTCTTGCGCACCTACTAGTCATATTACCATAACAAATAAACTTACGTTGCTCCTTCAAGGCAACTACCAGCTCTGAAAGAAGGCAAGATGCTGAACGCTTATTTATATAAATACACTCTCACCCTGAACAGTATTACATTAATTTTAAAATGTTCTCCTTTCTTAACTGCAACAAAACCAGTCTTGTCTAATTACCTCATTCTTCAGTCTAAAAAGCAATAAAAGAATGAATTGCTAAAATAAAGCTCCACCCTTCAAAACCTCCAGACACTCTTTTTGCAGTTTGCCATTTCACCTTACAGCTTATAAATCTTGGACTCTGACCACTCAACACAGTTTTGTCTTTTTGACATTTTGACTTCTAAAACTTATCTCAAAGAACATGGAACCAGATGTCACAATATCCTACCAAAAAGGCAGGAAAAACGATCTCAACAGTTTTTACTGTTTGATGAAAATAAATGGCCCCCAAAACAGCCAAGATACACGGTTTACATGAAGCAACTTCAAAATCTGAACCAATACAAGGAGTCAGGTAGTTTTTCCTGGCATGAAGAGACCTTCCACGTATAGTGTTTGGTCTAAAAGTTACTGAGAAGTAAACCAGAATGATCCTTTTAGCCATAAGTAAATAGACACTATTTCATGACAGTGATAAGTCAAGCTCCACTACATTTGGAATTCAGATTGAAATTTCTCAATGTATAGCTGTGGATACATGTGGCAAATGCAAACGTATATGCGTTCTAAACAAACAGCGCATTCCTCATGGTGAACCAGTTTTTTTGTACCTGAAGACAGTATACCTAGGTGAACCAAATTTCAGAGTAATTCACTTCTAACGATTAAGATGACCAACCATCCCAAGGAGGAACTGTCTGAAATATTGATGAGAGCTGTGGGCCTCCTCTCCATAAAGCCATTTTTTCCCCTTTATGCTTTCAAGTAAAAATCTGTCAGATTTTACTCCTCCTCCTCTTAAGTTTTCCAACCTTAGAATCAGTAAGCTACTTTCCTTGATGTGACTTCTGGCTAGGATACTTCTTCGCTCAGACTGATAAACCGCAATATTGTTTGCTCAACCCTGCTTTGGACTGAATGACCAATGAATGCCGAATCTTGTTAATGTTGAAGGGAAAACTCACTTACTTCCTGCAACAACTAAAGTACTAATTTACTTCTGACGCTTGATTTGGCATCACATCTGTGGGCTTTTTTTGTTTGGAATTTGAGTTACGTTTAAACAATAATGTCGCTTAACAGTTATAGTTTTAGAGGTCAGCGTGTATGGAACAAGTGCAGTACGTCACCGAAGCTGAACACCTGATCTGCTGTAGCCTGCTTTTGATAAAATGGCTGGAGTTGACGGCTGGACTTAGAAGTTACTGTTGTGTGGTAAGAACAGGCAGGTCTGCCAGCTCTTCACTCCAGGCTCATTCAGTTCTACATCTGGGGATTTTTAGTGATATATTCCAAATTTCTGTCTGCTTTGTGAAGCCATTACAAGTCCCAAAATTCTTTTACTGCAGAGGGACTGCCAAAAGCACGCCTGCACTGTTCCATTAGATAAATGGCTGATACAGGGCTTCCCCTTCAACTCAAAGTGGTTATTTTCATCTATTTCCAAGCTTGAGGGTTACTGGATTCATAAGTAAGTTACTAGCCATATGCAAAAAAATTTAAGCAACATTCTGGTGCTTTGCTTTTTCACTTGCTACATAATTCCTCTTATGAACCTTTCCCTCAAAGCTGGTGCTGTGGACTACAGTCCACTGACTCCAAAATCCTCAAGCTGTTTAAGGAAAATGCAGTTTACTACCAAAATACCATTCCTACTGACTTCTAGACATTTGGAGGCACTCAGCTGCCAATTCTGTAACAGATCAGCAGTAAAAACATCTTGTTAGGAAGGCAGAGAAACCATAAAAGACAGAGTAGAGGTTTTGCCAGTACACGTTCATCTTCTGCCAAGTCCTCCCTACCTATCTGCAAAAGTTTGGGGGATGTGCGTGTGGGGAATTGTTCCAGAGTATTATTTCTTCTAAGTATATTTGAAATTTCCTGAATGCCTCTATTAATAGCTTCACAGATACAGCAACTAGGCAATGTGCTTTTAACGAAAAACCTATTTCTGCATCTTGCGGTATATAAAACAAGCAAACAAAGCTCCAAACGGAGAAGAATATACACAAGGGAGAACTCCCAAGAAAAAACCTGCTAGTGTACACAAACCGTCTGCGGGAAAATAGAGTTATTTACACAGAAGGTTTTGATAGAAAAGCAGGTCAGCACTATGAACCTTTCTATATTCTTGGCAACTTTTAATGCTTTTCTTGAAGGAGGGCAATTTGAAAAATGACAACTTGCTCTTCCAGGTGAAGGTAATGTTTTTCACTGCACAACTGATTTTACAACCTACAGCAGAAAACATGTCACCACCTCCAGTATTGGAAATCCATTTAATTCTGCTCTCTGAGAGCAGAATTTAACCTCATGAGTTCTTGATTTTGCAATGGAAACATGAAATATAAAGCAGAATGCTTCACGGTGGAAAAAGAGAGCTACCTTTGAAGAGACAGGAGAAGCAGAGAAGTTAAGTCTACTAAAACAAGAAAAGAGGCTAGAAAGAGGGGCTAAAACAGTTTTTCAGAGCCCCTTTTTTGTTACCAGACATCGGAGTGTGTTGTGAAGACTCCATCTTTCAGTGATTCTGGAGACATCCAGCGGACAGGCAGCAAACCTTTACCTCCTTTACGATAATAATCTGTCTCGTAGATATCTCTTGTCATGCCAAAATCTAGAAGGTATAAATGTTTTGAGTTTGCATGATAAAATGATGAACATTTCCCCTTACTACAAGCCATGGTAGCCAGCAGAGAATCACAGTTTGGTGCGAAGAACCTGCAATCTGTTACACTTTACTTTGCAGGCACTTTACCTGCTGCCTTAGGGCTGGTTAGCTTCCCTCCCAACAAAACCAACAGACATTTTTAGCATTGACTTCAGTGGGTGAGAAGTCTGAATGATTTAAATATATTAATATGAAAAGTTATGCTTAAGCCTTGCAGTAAGCTAAGTCTTCAGAAGGTCATACAAGTCACTAATCTGTTCTCTAAATTCAATTATTTTCTCTTCTTTTTAAAGAGTGTAAAGAGCTTCTTTAGTACTTAATACTATTGTCTTTAATTAAAGAATCTCACATGTGGAAGGAAATGCTTCTCTTGGTTTTTTTTCCTCCTTCCAAAGGTAATTTCCAGTTCCTGTATAATATTCCATCTCAAATGCTACAGAGGATTAGGCTATTCATTTATGACTAACACAGACCAATATTAAAGACATACTTTGGGTTATATGCATGTCCTTAGCTGTAAATACGTAAACATTTGCAAGACTTGGATCTAACTATGCTCATCTCCTGACTGTAACTCAGACTTATTCCAGATTTTTTTTTTCTGTACAATCAGCTTGATGCAAACTGCTGGGTCTTGGACAGACTAGCCTATTTAAACCAGTAACTATGTTTTCAGGCACTAACCAAAAAGTTAATATATCAGGTGGCATCCAATCTCTTACTAATACTAAGTGTTGTCTGCTAACACAGCAGACCTAGGGCAAAATCCATTTTATCAATACAGACCTGTAGTTGCCCCCTTTTTTCTGGGAAACGTGGAGTGAAAAGAAGAATTCTTCCAGTTCTCACAGTCGTTATTACCAGTCTATGGATGTCATTACTACCAGGCTTGGATGAGTGACTGACCACTGATCCTTCTTGTTCCTTGCCTGCTAGGGACACTGGTACCCTCAGTGATTCTGACTAAAAACCCCATCTGTGCAGCTATTCGACCACTCCCACACACCAGGGTGACTTTATCCTGTCTGAATGGAGAATTCTTTAAAAATGTAATGCAAATAAGAAACAGATATGCAATGAGCATAGAACAAGTGTAGCATAAAGCTCTTCCTCTGAGATCTAAACAGTCTGAGTTGGCGTGTTCAGTCAAGATGCTCCTAAACTGTTTCTACAAGAAGGGATTTTCAATACTGGTACATAAATGAGAGCAGCGGAGCATATTTCACGAAATGCTTTCGGGGTAACCATGTACCATGTTAAAGGGAAGAAATGCACCATCTTCAGTTCAGGGAATTGTAAAACATGCTGGTGGGGGGAGGAAGAGTGAGAAAACTGGAATGGGAAGGATTCAGGCTGACTTCCCCCAAACCTGCAGAAACTGCACAAAATCCCCCAAAGATCTTCTTTCCTAATTAACTGACTCAAAATGAAATCATTTTTTCTTTCTCCCAAATGACAGAATTACTTACACAAATTATCAAAATAGCTGAGTTAAGCTCATAGAAAAAGAATTAGTTTCCTACAGCAGAAGGCTGTTGCTATACATGTTATTTTAATGTGCATAACTCAAAAACAGCCAAAAGCCTAAAATCACCCTCTCTGGAGAGAAGTCTGAAAAAACTCATCTGACACTATTTTGGAGGTATGGTGAAGGGAAAAAAGAGTGCTGTTCTAACAGCAGAGCAGAGGAAAAGCCATTCTGTTGTCTGGAAAGCAGAGCTCCAGTTCAGACTGGAAAGCATCCAGCTGAAGTCAAGCCTTACATTCCACTTCCAAATCAGAAATCCTTTAAAGTAATCCTAAAATTCTTATTCTTGAATCAATAAACAGGAGGTGGAATTATTTTTGTGCATTAACAGAACAGCGAATGACAGACCAGTGGTAACTACACTATCCACCCAGATGTCTGCAGCATCTGCACCTCAAATCACTGCTTCACTAGCTCTTTTTAAACCCACACGCTATACTATTTCCTCATTGGAACAACAGTAAGTAGAGGGATTCCAAGAGTTTCAATTCAATGTTGACTGCTCACAGGTCTTAAATCACAGCAAGCCTTCATAAGAAACTTATTTCATTCTGCAGAAATTTAAACTAGAGCTAAGTTTTAAAAGGTCTTTCAAACAGCTTTCAAAAAATTAAAATGCCTTCTAAGGTGCTGATTTTTCAGGATGATGTTTTTCATTTGTGTAAAAGTCAAGAAAGCACACCTCCGATTTTCACTGTGAAGTCTTCTGCCACCATGCAATTTCTCGCAGCAAGATCTCTGTGAACAAATTTGTTGGCGTTGAGGTATGCCATCCCATCAGCAATCTCTCCTGCCATCTGAATCATCTTCTTCAGAGTTGGAGGTGCCTGGCCAGGATTGTTCTGAGTAAGATTAAGAAAATAAAACAGGTAAGGGGGAAAAAAAAAGTAACTATTTCTACACCAAACTGTAACATACTATTTTTTCAATTAAAAAAAAAAAAAAAAAAAATCACATTATCATAATTCAGGCTGACATGATCCAGGCTAAACAGAAACTCATAATTATGTACACCATAGCATCTGCTTAGTGCGAAAACTGGCCATATCAAGCTGGGTTACAAACAGAACTCCCATATAGCTCTTTCAGTCCATTCTATTTTAGGGAATACAAGCCAGAAAGACTTTTTGGTATAAGGATGTTATCTTACACCTATGGAGTTTAAACGTCCATCCTTCTGCCACACAAGTTCTGAGCTACAAAGCAGAGGGCTTACTGTAGAGTTTTCTACTGGTTTACTATCTTCACAAACAACCAGATGATGTTAAGTTATTTCATTCCCTGTTCCCCAGTTCTCCATAACCAGATGTCTCTTGAATTACTTCTATTTGTAAATAGGAGAAAAGCTTATGGGACAATTTCTTCTGAAGCAAATTCACTCCTTAGCATCCATGGATATATGGCTTCTGCCATTCTCAATCTCATGGATGAATGAGTTCAGGTATTTATACGCAACCAGTTGAGTCCCACCGTCCCTTACCAGTATGAATTTGCCTAAGCTTTACACCTCTTGGACAATCATCGCTGACAGAGTAACCAAAACCAGAGCCTCATATACTGAATTCTACTAATGGCAAAGATCCTAAAGCACACAGATCAAGTCACTGAACTTTATCACATCCCCATCCAGAGATTAAATGGTCCCTTACCCACCTGCCATGGAAAGTGTTCAATGTCCAGTCCCATCATCACTTTTAAACTGTGCTACTTTGTGTGGAGATAATGAGCCATACCCACTACTTCCAGGCTCCCAAGAGCTGAATGCAACATACCCTATGGGAGCCAAGATACAACCAAGAAAGCCCAGAAGGACCAATGTGAGTGTAATCCCCAGGAGGAAGAGATAGGTGGGATGGGAGCTGCACGGTTAAAATTATCAGTAAAGCCAGTGATCAGGCAAGCCCTCCATCCACACCTTATTGAAGCATCCTGCCTTCCTCCTCATACAGGTCCTCAGAAGACTTTGCTCAACTCTACATTGCATATCAGGGAAGACAAGGAATTTAGGCACAGACCTATCATAGACTGCTTTGGAGAGCACCAGCATACGAGACAGAAAAGCCAAGTACAGAGCTCATTTTGGTAATTTCTACATAATGTCACTGTCCCTTTTTATGAAGTTTGTTGAATTCAGCCAATTTAATATAACCTGAAACATTATTAATCATAAATGCTAGTCAAGCCCTTAGTCCATAGTCCTACTGTCATTTTCTGAATCCTGTATTCAGCATGATTATTTTCTGTATCCAATCACTTAAGCAATCTGCTCTTGCTACATGCAATGCCCTCCATTTACACCATATTCATTCTCTTGTGCACATACTGTGCTCAGATTTTGTTCCTTTAAGTTATTCACGTCGGAATTTCTAGATCAAGGGCAAAAGCTGCTAAGCTAATTTTCTGCATAGTGTATTATGATTTCAGTGGCAAGTGACCTATTATCATCTTTATCCTTCAGACCCTGTATCATATGTGGCAATTTTAGCTGTTAGACTGATGGCCTACATACTAGAGTATGCGTATTAGCTAAGACACTAGATTTTTACTTTCCAGCAGAGGCAACAGGCAGGTTATACAACATGAAACAATTATCTTAACATGCATGCTTCAACTAGCCAATTTTTTGTTTAACATCTTGGTGAGAAATTAGATAAGATAAGAGATTTAATTCAAAGCTGGAAAACAAGACTCAATAACACAAGAAGGGGCCTATTCCACGCAGTACACTGAGCTATTTACAATAACCTCATGAAAAGAGGTGAGCTGCTCTGTGATCTGCAACATGTTTTCTTCTTAGAGCTTAAGGAAAAGGGCAAGAAAGGCTAATTGCCTGCTGCTTCGAACGTGACGCTGCTTCGTTCAAGATGATTCTAATTGAAGAAATAAAAAAGCATCCAGCAACTCCTGACTCACCTCTGTGTCTGGCCTCAATGATCTCAGGTAACTTTTGAGGTCCCCACGTGTCATCAGCTCCATGATAACCAGTGTAGGCTGGCCCTGAGAAACAACACCAAGCAGCCGAACCTGGAAGAGGAAAAACAAACATTCAATTACAAATACAGCTAACTGAACTGTAGTAATCGTTTATTCACGTCAAAATGTAGCCCCAAACATCCGTGAACCTGTGGAAAAGATCTGAAAGTAGATTAGGTTCCACTCTCTGACTCCTGTTTAACAACAGTATTGTAAAGCTGCAGAGTTGAAGCTAAAATCCCAAGTTCCCGCTTCAGTCAGTGAAGACGTGCCCTGAACACCCTCATGCCAGTAAGCACCACGGCTGTATGAATCATGTTACATTTTCATGACTTACAACATGGTGACAATTGAACTCCTTCATCACCGAGGCCTCATTTAAGAACTCTATCCTCTCACGCATGCTTGCAGACTCATTGACAGTCTTGATGGCCACCCTGGTCTCCGGCTCATCCTTCACCACTCCCTTGGCTATTCCCTCGTACACCATTCCAAAGGAGCCTTGCCCAAGCTCCCGACACATGGTGATCTTCTCACGGGGCACCTCCCATTCGTCTGGAACATACACTAAGGAGAGAAAGATCAGGCCATGATGCTCCACTTCTGCAAGTGGTGCGATCACGCACCGCTTTATGATACCAACTGCCCAAACAGTTTTACTGTAAACAACACTAGACACAATGCTGAGACCTTGCACAATGTATGCAAATAGTCCAAGATCTTTCCCATACAGAGACAGGGAGATGCTTGGCATACAAATAAATCTTAAAGAAATGTGTAGATGCATTTGAAGGGACCTCACTATGGTACTGACATAACGGGATAGAACGAAGGAACCTGAAAGCACAAAACCAGAGTGGGAAGAGGCTTGAATAAATACTTTAGGCTTGAGCTTTTCTTGGAACCTTGGTTTTCTAATTCGTCCAGACAGCATCAAACACACTTGATCATCTGTATCAGTTTAGTGTCTGCTGTATTCTCTATTAACAGATTGATTTTATGACTAGAGGGAAACAGACTCTCTGATCTAGTAGGCTCTTTGCATGAAACTATTCTGATCACTTGCACAGACACTGTTGCACCAGTAACGGCAGAACTTGCTGCTGCTGCAAGTCTTTGATCTGAAGCAGAAAAGAGATCTCAGAAGGCAACTGCCAGGAGGGAGGACTGCCTCAGGCAAGAATACATCTGAGTAGTCACTGATGATGCTGCCTATCAGTCACCAAAGGAGGGGACAGTTGTGTCACATGCTCTGGATGGGTGAAATGACAGGATGCAAAAATAGAGGATTATAACATGAACATTAATAGACCTTTAACCCTAACAGTGCTGCTATGAAAAATAACAGTAAAAGAGTCCGCTGCCACTCTGGCTAAACCCATTAGCCTCCTGGGGCTTGGAGTTTGGAAGTGTTTGGAAACACTATTCCGGCAAGAAGTCTACAGCAGTAGCACCAAACTAAAGCATAAACAGAAGAACTGATGCCTCAAGGAAGTTCATCTGATGTTCTGATTTCCTCCTGCACTTGAAGAGCTCCACACGTACATAATCCATACAGTATGGGCACATGCTCGTTACAGACACCACACCTCTATGTGTGTGTGTGTGTGGAAATAAATTAATTATCTAGCAAGTAGGATTCCAGGAAAATAATACAGACATACAGAAAGCAAAACCAAAAAAAAGCACGCTGTTCTAGGAAGAGCAATTTTGTTTTAAAGAATTTTTATTTCCTGGATGGTTTTAAAGACTTCAACATTATCCACATTGTGTCTCCCACAGAAAATTGTAAGAAATTAAAGATGCCCCCCAGAACTCCACATCTGACTTTAGAACTACAATTGTTTCACTCTGTTAGCGGAGTACTCGACACAAATACACCAGCTGGGATCTGAACACTGCCACAGACTAAATATTGTCATCACCAAATATATAGATCAGTCACAAATAAATTAGCTAAATTTGAAACTACCTTTAAACTACTTGTTTTGCCAACTAGAGAAAAAACAGGCTTATCTACACCCCAGATATTAAGAGAAACAAATACGGATTACATTAAACATCCCTGCTAATTTTAACACAAAATTTCTGCAGGTGATATGTCTGGAAGCCCAAAATATTGCTTTTCTCCTTCTCTAACTGTGAAAAGTTGCTGGAGAGTTCTATTGGGATGGGAAGTGAGGAGACAGTATTGTTTTTTGTTAAATGTTACTATTTTCCACGTGAGAAGTACACAGAAACAAGCAGTGGGTTTGTTCCAATAGGTCAGAATAGGGCTTAAAAGGGCAAACATGAAAGACGATGAAATCATGAATTCTTCTTTCATTCCAGTGAAAACATCACTGGATGAGTAGATGATAGTCTGAAAGTGAAACTAATGCATCCAAATTTGCCTCAGCTGAACAAACTACAGGAAAAATTTCAAAAACTCTCCAGTTTCAATAGACAGGTGACATTTACTTATTACAAATGATGGATTCTATGGCTGTGCTAATAAAATGAAGAGACAAAATGGTTTTACCATATCCCTTTTAGAGTTTTCAGGCAGACACAAACGGAATATATAAAAGTAAAAGCATCAAAAGTGGAAGGCCACACTTACCATCTGAAGCACTGAAGTACTCGGGGTTCACAGAAGCGTAAAGTACTCCATTGCCCAGTCTGTCGCTGTTCCTGTTGAAATATTTTTTTTTCTTTTTTAATCTTTAAACCTAAGTAAATTTCAGACCACCTCTTCTACAGCTTTTCCACTGTTTGCTCAACCACAGAATATTATTTACAGTACGTGGAGAGCTTTTCGGACAAAGGGGACAAACCAAGTTCTTATTCTACTTCACATAATCAATGGGAAAACAGCTCTGAACAGCCTTCCCAGGAAACCTGCAGTCTTCTCGATACCAAATCAGCACCAGAAAAGCGTAAACACAAGGTACTTCTAGCTGCTGGGTAAACTTCCTTTAAGAAAGGCAGCTGAATGGTAATACACCCAGAGACCTGTGGCTGAGAACACACTTCAACATCACCTGCTCTACTGTGGGACAGAAGTGATCTAGCAAAGGACAAGATTGTTTTTAATGGGGAATTCCATTCACCTACTTTATAAGTGTTTCTATTATTTTATTTAAACCCCCCCCCACACACCCAGTTTTACTGGGGTGATTTTCAGAATAAGACATTTGTTCAGCACTGTGAGAGCTCTTTCTACAGAGCAGGCCGTAGAAATAAAATTACCAATCAGACCTCAGAAAATGAAAGACAAAACATTCTTGTGGGCTAGAACAACAGTTTAAAGAAGGATGAGTTATCAGGCATTTCACCTAGGACAGTCCAAGTGAAGGCCAAGCAGGTATTGTACTTCCCTAGATACAAAACCGTTTCTGGAGTGCTTGAGGAGAACTGGTACTACTGTCTGCACACAAATGAATTAGAGCTGGAAATAATGGGATACCCAATGAGCATAAATTGTATGAGTGTAATAAAAACCCTCTGTATCTAGAAAGTTGCAAGGCTGAACATTTGCACTGACTTCTATTAAGTTCTCATTATATATTTCAATTAAATAAAAAAAAAAAACCAGCAGTAGTTACAAAAAACGAAACAGAGGAAAACAAATAAATAGAACAGTCCCCTAGACTGCTCTGTCTAGGATATAATTTTTAAAGTGGATATAAAGACTTCAAAAAACCTCTAGAATTTGCAAGAAATCAAATTAACCTAAATTGAACTAAGTTTTCATGATTTATATTGACCCATATTTCAGTCAAAGCTTCTGATTATATAGGTTCAGCGTCTGCCATCGTTGTCCCAGTGGGTATGTTCCTGACAACCCTTCCTCTTCCCTCTCAAACATGATACTGTAATAAAAAGCCTCTTCGTATCTCAAGCAGCAGCCAGATGCTTGCTGGTAACTCTAAACCACCTCCTTTTACACACCAACAAGACAGAATCTACTTTAGCTTCTCGAGCCGTCAGAATGCCATTTCTCTTTTTAATTTCTAACTTGCTCCATGGGCACAGATTTGAAAAATAAACATTCCCCTCCTACAGTTTTAACCACAAGCATATACAACTCACCTCTTTTTGTTAAAGACGTACAGCATTATCAGTAATCCCCCAATGATGAGGAGGAAAGCAATAGGGAGTACAATTATCAAGTGCAGGAAGTTTCCATAGTTTGCTGCTGCAACCAACAAGAAAACAATTGTATCAGGGTTTCTATAAAATCTCCACTAACAAAGAAACATTCAAAACCCACTCAGTATATTTCCTTACACGGGAAATCAAAGTACTCATTTTCTTGTCTGATGTGGAAAAATGTACTCAGAAACATTCCCTGACTGCAGATGAGTGGAACAAGAAAACAGACGGTGAAAAGTATTAATTTTGTACAGAACAGTGTCTGTCTGGGGTTTGTTTTCACAAGTTATGCTTAAGGACTTACATTCCTCAGTGAACAATATGTAATTGTTAACTTGCATATTCACCTTTTTTCCACCTTTTGTTCACCTTGCAATTGCTTATACTTATATTCAGAATATGCACGCACTGCTCTCTACTTCAAGTTCTTCAAAGTCCAGCAATTAGAAAACCAAAAAGGAATAAAAGATGGAGTTCCAGTTTTCTGTGGATACATCTGCTCTACAACTAAATACAGAAATTCTTGAGAGGGTCTCTGAGGACACTATGGTGGTGTTCTTCCAAAATATGAAGTACTCCCATTGTCAGGACCAGCATCACCCTTTCATCAGGATGTTATCTTTATCAAATGTCACTCTGAACAGGTCATACGAAAAAGCATCTTGATATTTAAAAAAAACCTGCCAGCCAAAAATGTAAACAAATTATTTGTTTCTTGTATTATTTTCCAATTTAAAGCAGGTTTGCCTCATTGCCACAGGTTTTGTACAATTCAACTCCATGTTGTTATGGCTAACATTACATTCCCAACAAAGCTGTACATCATAGGAAGCCACAGTAGTGTGTTCTACACACCCACCACCTGGTTGCACCTCTCATATATATAGAATGCATGCAAGAAAAGGACCACACCTCAGATACACCTCCTGGTTGTCAACACTTGCCAAAAAAATGGAACAGAGAAGAGTTTCCAAAGAAGCATCAGCAAGTAAGAGGGGTATTCAGAGTACAGGTAAGAGGTTCACACGCCCAGTTACATACATAAACATCAGGAATTATTAAAAAGACAATAGTCTCCCAGTTTGACACAGCCAACAAACATTCATCTTACATTTGGGTTGCACATAGAAAGAGACTGGCTCAGTCCATGACCCATTTCCAGCTAACGAAGTGGCCTGAACTCTAGCAGAATAGTTTCCGGGGTTCAGATGAGTTAGTTTAGCTCCTCCAAGCTTCTTATATTCCTGTCTGGAAACACATTCCCGCTTCTCCTAAAAGAAAAAAGCAGTTAACAGTTCATGTTAATATCTTCACATTCCTTCCTTCTTGAGAAAAGAGTATGGCCGGAGGATAAGCTAATTTTTATAACTAAAAGCCCCATCTGATCAGTTTTTCTTCAAACACCTTAAGGAGATATGTGGAATTCAAAACACTGTCAAAATAAACGAAACAAAAGAATGGCATGTTGGTTGGTACTGGGTGTTTGAAATCACGATTTCTACTGGTCTGCAGCACTGCACAGAAGCATGTTAAGAAAGATCCCATTCTCTGTATAAATTAGAGTTAAAAGCAGTAACTCGTAACAGAGAAATGTTAAATCCTCACCTCTCCATGCTGCCCATATTTGATTTCATACATTAGTATCAGCCCATTTGGATTTGCAGGTTCTAACCACTTTAGGTAGACTGTATTTTCTTCTTTTGCTTCCCATGCTACCGTTCCTGGAATGTTATCTGCTCCCTCTGTAAAATATTTACAAGTGATGTGAGAAGAACACCTATCACTGAAACAGGAACTTACACAACAGCTGAGGAAGATAAAAGGTTCATACTACTCTTTAGGTATCAAAGCATTGCAGTAAGTGCTATTCAAAGATCCAGAGAACAACACGCATTGGCCAGGGGCCTGTTGGAGTGATTAGCAGAGTCCGAACTGCTAACTGCTAGAAAAACAGTGCAGTGTATACAGCTTCACCAGGTATGGGCTCTGTGTTCGTCACTGCGCTCTGTGTGCCAAAACACCTGTTTATCAGCATCTGGTTCTTCCTTCCAAACTTTCCACTACACCAAAACAGTGCAGACACAGCTATTCCCACCAAATGGTTGCGAACAGCAACCTGCCTGCAAATGGCTGTAGACACATAAGATCTGCCCCACTGACATCCTTTTCCTAAAACATCCAGTCTTAAGAAATCTGTCGCACTTTAAAATGGAGTCTCATCAGCAATTCAGGAACCGCTTTATCCCTATTTCATTCTTGATAAGTTTTGAATAAAATACATAAAATTAACAGGAATATGAAGACCGTTTCAGTCAAAGAAAAAAGACCACTTTTTCAAAAATACAGTTGTTCAGTTTAGAAGAAAACAGAATTGTTTAGCCTTCAATTTTCAGAGCCATGCGCTAAAAATCTGGGAACACTTATTTCCTTTTCCCTGATCTCACAGATTTCCGTATTTCCTTGAAATAAGCAATACTTTTTGCTTTTTTACTGACACAGCTGGATCTGGATTATGATAGTCTTTCCTTCCAGAAACAAAACAAAATTGCTACCATTCTGCATCACATATTCCCAGACATCTGCTGGAGTCAGAAGCTCTTTGCTGGATGCATATGAGCTTACACGAAAATCATCTCTATTCTTCTCAGAAGAAGTACAATCTGTAAAAGTCCCGAACACGAGTACAGCATTCAATGCTTCCTATTTGAAGTACTCTAGATGCCGGCGATTGGGCAAAAAGCAACACAGCACTCCTCCTGTTTCCAAGCTGGACAAATGCATGGTCATTCTGTGACAGAAGAAACATTTGGCACATTCCCACCAGCAAAACTCTAACATCTGCAAACAGTTCAGAGTGAAAACAGCAAAACTAAACATTAGCTGAGAAACGTTCCCCTGTCTCTATTTAGCATACAGGGAACTGAAGAATAAAACCTTTCAACCCACCATGTCTGTGGTTATCACCTGTATTGCTGGGAAATGGATTCTCTCATAATTATCTCGGTAGTCAATGCATGCACTTCCACCTTTCTCCAGATCACAGGACAGACTCAATACGTATCACTCTACCCATGAGACACCAGTCAAGGACATTAAACTACTGTAACAAAGTTTTATATAGTTCCAATTTATTTTCGTGCATAGAATTTTTTTATTATACCCCAATGTTTTTCTAACTGTTTTTGGAGGGCTTGTCCTCCCTGAGATTGATCTCTCCCCAAAAAATAAAACAAAGCTTTATACTTTTGAGAGCATACCTGAAGGCATGGTTCTTGCAAAGACAAAGTTGGAAGCGCTACAACCAAGTGTGTCAGCTTCATGGTTGCAGCTGTGAATATCAATGCGGTAAAGAGTAAAAGGCTGGAGATGGGAGATCACAGTTCTCTCCTTGCCATCCACTTTGGTCTCAAAGAACGGGTATTCCACCTCACTCTCCTCTGTGTCAGAAACATTGGTGAAGTGATCTGTTCCAGTCGCGTTCCTGTTTCGAGTGGCCAAAGTGGCATTTGCGATTCGGAACACATCCCTCCGCTTCCGATCGGGTCTGTGGAGCAGACAGACAGGTACAGAAAAGGTCTCCAGAGAAACACTACTCTTCCTCCAGCTCTGTGCAAAAAAGCCCCAGTAAAATAGGTAACTGTGCTATTAAAAAAGCTAAATAAAGGGAACTGCAAAACAAGATGAAAGCTTTCTCTTAATCTGAACCCGCAGCATGTCAGCACATCTTATTACTCTCTCTTTTGGTCAGAAACCGATCAAAACTCAGAAGCTCACATGTGCCCCAACATAGACATGCGAACTTTGGACCTCACACAATAAACTGAATAGCAAAAATGGCTTCACTGTTATTCAATAAGCATCCTAGATTTGTATGTAATGACAGTAATGTCGACACTTAAAATAAAAATCAGCTGTTAAAGGCTGAAAAGGTTAGGGGAAAAAACTGTTTTGAAGTTTGCTGGATTAGCAAAGGTAACTCTCAGTAGGCTTAACTTTCTTCTCAGTTGCAATGAAATTACAGAACTTTGAATGTATTGCACTGAGGAAAGAAACTTTGGAAGGTACCTGAAGACCATCGATGTTAACCACCACTAATGCGTGGTAATTTGCGTATCTCTACTTCTCTCACCCAAACAAAAGCTCTGCAAAGGAACAATCTTCCTGTATGAGAAAACAGCACTAATATTGTGTATAGCAAAGAGTTCACCAAGCAACTTTGCTTTGCCTTATAGGCATCTGTATGAAATTTATGCAGAGTTAAAAACTTGAGGATTTACAGCAACACTACGACTTTCTCAAGTCTAAGAAACTGTTGTAGTGGACAGGCCTGAGTACCAGTACAAGCATCAATATGAAAATACTCCTACAAACATCCGGATGGTATTAGCTAACCAACACACAATTGCTACACGTTAGACTTGTCACTTGGTCTTGTGTCAGATCCAAGGCTGTTTTGCACAGGAGCACTAAGCACGTAGGGGAAGCTGGCTTTTCCAGCTCTGGCTCTCCTAGTCTCCAAAGTTTGCAGTACTGCTCACACCTGGAAAGCAATGCACCAGGGGAACTGAAAAATGTAAGAAGTGTCACGCTACAAAAACAGTTTTGGCTTGAATCCTATCCCTGATCATCTGAAATCACTTAGCCATGCCCATTTAGCACCTGGTCAGTGCAATGCTTGTCAAAGACAAAGGTGAAGTCTCACACATTTCTATCAGAGAGCAAGGAGTTACAAATCAGTCAAGTAAGGCCTCCCTCAAACACACAACAGGAAGAAAGATGACTCAACAGGAGAAGTTAATTTGCTGTCAAATATACCGTCTTAGTACATTCAGCCACAAAACAGCATGCTGCAGAGAAAGCCAAAAACAGGCTGACTTGGTTTTGAAATCTTCTGGCAGAGGTTGGATGAAATTTTTTTTAGGAGTTCACTACAAAATTTTCCAAAATCCTTTTACTATGTCTTGAGTAGTCTTTTTGACACTCTCAGATGCCATGTAAACCACAGCACAGAAATAAACGAAGACAAGGGAAAAACTTCCTAAGTTACCAAGAAATTGTTTTAAGCTACATACAAGCGAATGTCGTAACTTGTCAGTGGGGTATGGGGGAATTTCATAGAGGATGTAAGCACTTTCGCCTCCTCTACACTGGTATTTATGGAAGTTACTAAAGCTATTCACCTTGCTGAGGAAGAGTATTCATTTACTGCTTTAATTCAGTGGAAAGAACAAACTTTTGAACTGCTAAAAGCACACGAGATGCCCAGCACTGAACTGATGAACGTTTGCAGAGATATTGTGATAAAAGCAGTGAAAATAAAAAGTTCATTTCCAATCAACCACAAAAGCACATGCTAACGCAAGAACCCAAAAGGCATGACTTTGTCTATCACTGCTTTTATGGGATGCATGAAGTTTCAACTCTTTGGTGGTATTGGGGGGTGGGGGTGGGGGGGAGTACAGTCCTACCTTGCCTTTGGGGAAAAAGATAAAGAGAAAGCAACACAAAACTTGTTGGTGAAAACTACAGTCATATCAGGAAGATAAAAAGACCTGCAGGATAACCACAAGGCAAACATGATTAAAACATCAAAAGATTTGACACCATTGCTTTTCTGTCATGCAGCTTCCTGCTTTCGTGAAAAGCACAGATAAAGACAAAAATCAAGCATCCAAGGAAATAAGGAAAGCCTAGAGAAAAAAATATGAAAATTCATCTATTGTGTTAAAGGAGAGGAAGGAACAGAAATGCAAGAGAAAAATTAGAAAATAACTCTATAAAAAATTAAATTAAATTGAAAGTAAAAAGAAGAAAAAAAAGGTGGGACATTTAACATAAAAGCTAACTGTCTCATACTTTATGGCAATTTTAATGTTACTTCTCAGGTACCTTCTACTACACACAAAGCCTGTCTCATCCTGCTCATTATTCTTCAAGAAACTTGAAGAACAACTCATCCTCCTGTGGTTGTGAGTGTCTCTTCAAGACTAACCATAGTCCCAACGTTTGAAATCTACCTCACCACTGCATTAATACGCATGGGGTCATCCAGAAGTTGCACAGAAGATTAGATCAACAGGCTTTTTCAACAACCTTAAAAACCACCCAGTTGAATATTTTCACGCTGTATTACATGCTGCATCTCTTTCATAATATCCTGGAGACAGGTAGAACACTGGAAACAAGTAGTACTATTGAGGCTTGCATTAACACATTAACTAACTTCTCCCTTGGAAAAGAGCAAAAAAAAAAAAGACATCAGCAAGTAACGAGCTGCTTAGATTTGTCCTATGGAGATGTCTCACTTGCTCATAATCTTTAATTTCCCTGACATACAGTCTCTTTAAAGTCGCTTAGCTATGCAGCTATTTGTGAGCGTTGTACCTTATCTGCCCTTGCTGTTACAAAACACACCCTTATGACAATAAGTTAAGAAAAAAGGGAAACTGTCAAGCTTTCAGGAAATTCTTTGTGAACTGGTCAGTTTATTTATTACTGTCTGAGTTCAAGGTTCTATGAGTTTCCTTTGGGAGGGGGGAATGCAAGAAAATTTGGGAGAAGATAAACAACACATTTTAAATGACAAAGTTCTGGTGAAATAAAAAAATTCCTTTGTAATAGACTTTCAACTAGTTCAGACCTGACACATGACTTTCAAAACTCCTTGCTGTGCTATTTCATCAAGTCCAAAATCAGATCACATTTACAAGATTTCACATTGCTCAGGAATTACATCCTGGCCAATCATGGTGGCTGTTACTTCCCTGTACCTCATCTTTGCTGCTGGTTCTCATCCTCAGTAGGGAAACACTGCACAAGTTCAATCACAAATGCTAAATGTGACTCAAGCACAGCTCAGATACAATACTTAGCACTTCCAAAGAGAGGCAGTGTTTAGTTCCTCCTTTTCTGGACAAAGCTAAGCAACTCTGCACAGTCCCAACCCCAAACAAGTCAATCCAACACATCCTTGAATAATCCAAAAATCACAACAGAAAGTGAAATAAACTAATTTTAATGAGCAAAGCCACACTTTATAGTTCTCAAGCACAGGACTTCACTATAAACTTCACCTGCCAACAGAGACAGTGAGATAACATGCACGATTGAAATCTGATTGCTTATAGACTATAACATCACAGCTATACACTGTGTGCTAGGCCCCGGGATCCAATTATCTAAAGAACAGTTTACATGGAGGATAAATTGGAAACTCAAGGATCAAAATCACCCATTAATTCAGTAGTATCTACTCTATGTTGCAGAATAAAATTGTTACCTAATGTGTAAGCAGTAGCATTTATCACGGAAGAGTGGACATAGCTAGTACTTCTCTGCAGCACAGACCCAGGAAACCAATATGCCCTTTGCAATTAGTGCAGTGAGAAAGGAACACCAGTTTCAATTCTGTGAGGTGACTATGCCCTCAATTTCAAAGGCAAAAAAATCTTCAGATTAGAAACACAAGCCCTTAAATGGCCATTTAGAGAAAGATCACATCTGAAACCCTTTTGTCTGCCACATGTTGCTCATCTCTGAAACCCTTGTAAACAAAGAGCTCCTCAAGCGACTCTTGACTCTGAAAAGAAACCATCACTAAAGTCCTTGAACAATATAGGTAAGAACCCTTACTATTAGCTAAAATTGAGAAAGAGAGACGAAAATTAGCGAGTAAGAGAAACTTCAAAGTAAGGCTGCGGATTGTCTCACATAAAAGGAAAGGCAATGTTTATGTGTTTCAGGTGTTACCTACAGATGCTTTCATGTCCAGGAAGCCTGAGCTCTAGGAAATGTTAAGAAATGAAATTATTAGCCCCACTTGCAAAGAGAAAGTGTCCAAAATCCATTACCTGGGGACAAAGATGGAGTTGTGAAGGAAGTTCTCAAAGACTTTCCGATACTCTGCTTCCTCCTTCTCAGCTTGCTTTTCTGCCTCTGTCTTGGGACAAGCACAACAAGGTCCTTTTTCTCCCCCACAGCCCTCTGGCTTGGTGGGTTCAGTAGCTTCTTCTGTATCAATGGTCCCATCAGCATATCTTCGAATTGGGACTTTATCTTAAAAGAAAAGAACAGGGGCAGCTTGTTTCTTTTCTCTCCATATTACGAATAAGCAACAATCCATGTTTACCCATTCCCTTCTACTTGCTGTTATTCACAGAAGAGTTGTGAAGCAGGGCACAGGCTTTAGCTCTTGTAAATAAAGTGCACTGGCAGGTAGGAGTCACAGGCATTTCAACACAACCACGTTTCGTTTTCCTACCTTTGGAGCAGTAATTGTGTCTGTAAAGGTAACTGTCCTGAGGTTGCTGCTGCCATCGTACTATGTAGTATGAGAGGTTGCCATTGGGAAGAGAGGGAGGATTCCATTTCACAATCAGTTGGGATGAGGAGTTGGATGCTGAAATAACATCCAAGGGAATGGATGGCACTGGAGGGGAAAAAAGAAAAAAAGAGAAGGAAGGTATTTAAATCTAGCGCATTCTACAATGTATTTCGATGCAAGCTTTCGAAGTGAATCCCAATGCATTTCTATACTGCCAGAAAAAACACAATCCTATTTCAAAGAAAAGGCTTCCTACTTATGCCTCACTAACAACAGTTAAGGGTTCAACTGCAACCCAATCCAAAGTTGTACTTAAATTTACCTTCACCAATGGAACAAAGTATGAAATCCTAACTCCAAAAAACTCCCATAGTTCCCAATGAAAATAACAATGTGGTCTGAACAACCACAGAGTTTTAATTCGAATCTTAATGCTGCTTTCGTAATTACTGAAACTTTCTAGCATTATGCACGTCATCTGCACATAAATTCAGTTTCTGTATTAACAACAGAACAAGCATACCTGCAGCATTATCAACCTCTTACCCTAGAGCCCAGAAGCTCACCTGCAGCATTGGTTCGTATATATACAATTTCACTTTTTGCTCCATGAATATGATGGTTTTCCATCATTGTGAGGGTAACAGCCTTGACATAAATGGCGTATTGAGTCCAAGGTTTCAATCCCTGCAGCAGAATTCCAGGATTGTTTTCTTTGTTCGGTGGCAGGTCAACGTCAACCATGTTCCAGCTATTGGAGCCACACGCATCTTGCCCATCGTACTCTGTCACATTTTTGAATGGTCTGAAATGTTAAAAGAAAAAATTAGTACAAAATATTTATTTTCTCCTAAAAATTGACATGTAGTTGTGAGAGTGCCTCACTTCAATGATGCCCAGCGAAACAAATAAAGCTTACTTTTTTCCAAGCAGAATAAAACTGAATAAAATCTGTATTTATACCCAAGCACTAAAAAAATTTAGTTTTCAGCTTTAGCTGCAGGTCTTACCTTCAGTCACTAACAAAAACAGCAAGGTTCTCCAAGAAAACACTAAAATTCTCTTTTTTTATCCAAAACAGACAGGGAAATGCTTCAGACGTATTTAGACTTTAGCTAAGCATATGTGAAACAGAAGCAACTCAAAATAGTTCTTGATAGTGGCTCAGCTTTTTACCATAAAGAACCCAAACTTCCACGACTGGCCTTGACCAGTCCAAGAGGCTTTTTTTTCCCTTTTTATTTCCACACAATACAAACACACTTACATAGTTATGTAGTTCTACTTCTCGTAAGTTGCAACACTGGCGCAAAGGCATTTAAAGTCCTATTCTTGTTATTACGTACTTAAGGCTCATCAGCACTAAGTCTATTGCATCACAGTACACCATCGCAATGATATTCTTTTTCAAGTGATGCTGGAAATTAACAAGTTGTGCTTCTGTGTCTTGCAGTCTTGGTCCGTATGTCTGAACCTCCCTTTCACACCTCCAAACTGCTTGGAAAGTTATTAGTGTGCTCAGTCGTATTTTTGACTATTTTAAATCTGAGACACTACAAGGATATGCAAAGGCAGAGACACCTCCCAAGAAATTAGCATCTCTCCAGCAACTGCCCCACCCCTTCATTATGTTAAGTGATACTAACGCAGAAAACTACCAAAGCTAGATTAACCTAAATAACCCCAAACTCTGAGTAGACAAGTCATCAAGGTGATAGGGCAAACTCCTGATCGGTGATGATCTCTAGTCAGCACTAAGACTAGAAAAGGAAAAGATCTCGGTAAACATAACGACATGACTTACGGAGAGCTCCAAATTAGACCCCTGAGAACAGTCAAGCCATCCATCTCATTTTTTTTTCAAATTTGAAACTTCCTGATGGATTTGGAATCCATTTGTAGGCTTCAATCAAAACCTCTTTTTAAAGGAGGATTTTTCTCCACCAAGAAAAGAATTTGAACAAAAGCGGGACTTGAGGATGAAATATGTAAACTGGATAAGATATGTAAACTGCATGAAACAGGAACTACCCGAAGGACTTAGCTGACTAACTTTTCTCACTAGTAAACCAACAGAACAGAATTGTCTACTATCCCTTGGAATATCCCGGTTAGTCTCTGACGACATCGACTTACGCTTCTTTGTAGTAAACAGTGAAGCTAATGAGATCTCTATAATCTGGAGGGCGATACCGTTCCCATGTTAGTTTAATCCGGTTCTTGAGCGTAGTGTTGGAAACAAAACGCAGAATGTGGCTTTCACCTGCAACACAAAAGGACAGGACATGACAGAGTTAGCATCACATCGCCTATTCGTTTTTGCTGTTTCTTAGCTAATTAGCCTTTCCAGTAGTGCCTATGACACCACAGTATACCAACAGCCTTTGTATCTCTAGAGCTTCGTATTTTATCCTACTACATTTGAGTGCTTAAGGGCAAGCAGTGACCTTGGCAATCATTTTAAAATATGTTGCAGCTACTTGTTATTATTTTTTCTGAAGCAGATTTTCTTTTAATGCATCATCAGAAAGTTCTTGAAAACTACTTCAAACTCTCCCTGAGCAAGGCATGAAAGTCCTGTTTATTCACAGGACTGGTTTAGAAGCACTAAATTCATCACCCAACTCCAATGCACATGCAGAGCTGTAACTGGCCCCTGTGTTCTCACTTTTCAGCACAACTTTTGACAACTACAATTTGTTTTTCTGGGGAATAGACAACATGGAAAGGACAAAGCAGTTTACATTCCTATTCATGAGAGGCTGGACCAAGAACTCCAAAACTCAGTTCATATACGGCACAACCGTTTGATGGCAGCAGCTTCCAGCTACTCATCTGAACAGAGCTGGATGGAAGCTGGCAGCTTCGAAATGAATGGCTTCCCACTACCAACTCACTGAGCTTTCCAATCCAAAACAAAACAGCATTTTAAAAACTTAATTCTTGGATGAAGAAATTGTGTTCTAAGTGTCAACTGTGAGTTAGTTTCTGTTCCATAGAAGTGTCTGAAAATAAAGGGGTTTTCACCCTCATGTACTATTGGAGCTATCTTTTCAAGGCAGTTTAGCTTTTGTTGATTCTTTTCCCCTTCTCAGAGTCAGAAAGCTTTCTGTAATGTTTTTTTAAAAAAACAGGCAGCGGCTGGCACTAGCCTCAGTGGTAGTAAGGACTGGCTGTGTGTCTGTAACTCCTCCAGGACTGCAAGCCTTTGCTCTATTGAATGTGCAAAGAATGGAGTGTGCTTACAACAAGAATCTATGCCATCTGCATTTATGCATCATGCCTAAAGAGACATTCAGCAGAGTACGTGTCCTAGTTTTGTAAACACCATCCAGAACAAGGGGACTTGACTTACACACGAGATCTATTTTAATTTACTCAGCTCCAAGAACACCACGAATAGACCAAAGAAAAATGCGTTGTCAGTTCTAAGAGTTTGAGTATGAGGTCAAACTTGTAAGCATTCTACCATCTTAATTCCTAGATGAGAGACTGCTTTTGAATGTGTTGGTTACACCTGCAGAACTGATGTGAAGACCACCGAAGGCAAAAGAGGACTTTCCAATAACTTTGACCATTGCAGAATCCAAAATTAAATGCAGACACACTAAAGTTTAGGAATACTGTAGAACACTAGAAAGTGTTCTCAATTCAAAAGCAAATAATTTGAAACTAAAGCACAGAAAATTGCGTTTACAACAAGCATTTCTAGCAACAAGGTACAATATTCATCAGGAGCTGAAAGAAGCTTGAACATAACAGAAACAGTTTGTTTTGGTGTCTATGGAATTGTTATTCAGCAGCCTCCTTAGTATCAAGAAAGAGTCAGTATCTGAGAGAGGAAAATACCTATAATGATGTACATTTGCGAAGGAAAAAGAGAAACTGCTCCTCACTGGATATACCAAAACACTAGATTTTATTTCTCATTTCCCAGGTATGCTTCTATTACTATACGATGCTGCTGTCACAAAAAAAGGGTATTTTGAAAGCAGTCGTCTTCATCAAATGGTTTTTACAGATGAGATAGTGACTATGTAACCACATAATTTTCCATGTGTGCGAACATACTTTCACAGCTAATTTTAAAAATTGCACAAGTAGAACGACTGAAAGCCCACTGTAATTTCTAAACTCTAAATATTGTAACGGTCAGCAACAGGGCAGTGTGTTGGTTTGGGTTTTTTTGTGACAACCCCCCTATGCAGTTTGCCTCAAGATTTTTTGTTTGTTTCTTTACTTACAAGAGGCTCTCTCCCCATTGTTCCTTGGATTTATATCTCCTTTGCTCTGTCGACCCTTGGTTCCTGAAACTTCCTCCATACGGTAAATCTCAGAAACACACAGTTTAGGATTAAATGCAAAGTACATTTTCCCCTCCTTGATCGTCAAGTTATGATGGTTCCAGTCCCACAGCTGCTGAAGATTGTGGTTGTCAAGCACGTAGAAGGAGTAATTCCTAGAAGGAAGTTTTTTAAGGAAAAATATTAGTTTTAATTTATAGCCAATTCCAACCAAGAATATCTTAATATAAGCAAACTTTAAAACACTATGTTTCCTCTTATTACTTTAAATTGGTATTCAGCAGAGTAAAGGATTTTCTTCTCTCCCATGGAGCAAGTTTTCCCTGAATGCTCACTTTGGTCAAAGGGCAGGGAAATGACCGTAACACAGGACTCCATGGCTGACACCACACCATGTAAAGCCCACTCCAACATGTGTTTTAATAATTGTATAATAGCTGCTATGAGGAATATAAATTCATGTCCTCTGAACAGCAGGTCTCTACACTGGATTTTCCATTTTGTGGCAAATGGGAAGCAATAACATACCTTATGGGAGGAAAAGCATCATTCAGTTCTGACAAAATACAATCGTGAACACAGCTGTCTTGGTTATGTTTACAAAAGCAACTATAAGAGTTTGCATATCAAGGTTTCCTTGCCTCTCTGTTTTAGTTTACCTCTTGGCCCAATAAAGATTCCCTACATTGTGCCAAGTACAGTTGCGCCTATACATCAAAACCTGACAGTAAACAGTTGCACTGATTGCACAGCACAGGATCCACACTTCAAAGTACAGAACTAACAACACAGGCAGCAGCATGTGCTGAGCCCATTCCCTAACCACAGCAGTGGAATAACATGAACATCTTTTATTTTCACAGACACTAAATACAAAATTTTGTGTGTAAATCCTATTACATATTAAGAAGAAAATCCTAGTACCACTTGATTGTGCTGAATTAGGGAAAAAACCAAACAGGTGCAGCAAAAGCAAGATTATAGGCTCTGTATCAGCAGCAAGACCTGAAAAGACACATTTTGGGTCAGGAATGCACAATTGGGAAATAAGTTAAAGGTCTGTGTATCTGATGAACCTGAATCAAACCAACCCATCACGGCAGCATTTATTATACTCTTCTGTGGAAAGTCCCACCAATGCTAACTACATCAACATAAAATCCACTATTATTATATTATCCATTATTATATCCAACACAATGAAGCCTTGCAACTTCTGCAAGCCATTTTGCATTGGTAAGCGCACGTTAAACTAGGCTTTCTATACATCCTTTTAACTACAGTCAGAGTTTCTGCAGGGTTAACATCGCAGACAAACCATGGGGCTCATAACAAGCTGACATACTACTCATTTATGGTTTTTCTTCAACTACTTCATTTAAAATTTAGCATTAATTCCTCCCTCACCCAACCTGAAGTGAAAACTGTGCATTCTGGTTGAAATCTGCACAGACCACGGTTGCGGTTTCTTGTAACATACCAAAATGCTGAGTGTATTTTCAGAACAATGTGAACGAGAAGTGGTTTCTCCTTTTTCCAACTATCCCCTAATTATCCAGGACTTCACTACTAATGAAGTCAATATACCTGGTACCACTTCAGACGGATGCCAAGAAGAACATGCTCAGTTGACAAGTGAGCACATACATGTTTGTGCTTTAAATCCATCTTGCCAGGAGAGAACAAGGATGCTAAACTGCATGTGGGATTTGACAGATATCACCAAAACCTGTGTTTATTTGAGACACCTATTACTCTGCTACAAGTGACTAAAGTCCCTGCAGCTCCCTGTGCACTGCTGAAAAGATGACACTTCACTGTAATTATCCACATGATTAAGTGATGGCAACTAAGCTTTTCAGGAAAGACCCAAAAAGCTGGACCCAGACTGAACAAAATAAACAGAGGTGTGGCTCCACAACTACAGAAACCATCTTAAATATTTAATAACAGCCTAACCTGTCTCCTGCTCCTGACCGTGGCAATTATGCTTTAGACAGTAGAGATAATTCCTGTATTAAAGCAACGTGGCTAAGCTTTCAAGAGTGTGAATAAATGAGGCAAATCAAGCACACACTGGTGCTTTATACAACTACACAGCGACTGGGCCAGAGTTGGGAGTTACTGTGGCTCATACGTTAAAGCCATCTGCAAAAGTTTGAGCAGCCATCTGAGGCAAGGCAAACAGGTCCTAAGGGTTCATATATACACTGAAAGTATAAATTAGAGGAAGTTATTCTAGCACCATTCAAGGCATCAGGGAAAGCACATTTGGAGGGCTATATACAGTCTCAGTCACAGGAGAGGTGCAGCGCTGCATGGCTTGAAAGGTGGAGCAGAGGGCAACCAGAGTGCACTTAGGGCTTAGGTTATAAATAAAGTTATAAATAAAGATTATATCAGACTTTGGCTCTAACAGCCGTGGAAAAAATCAGGATGCCAAGGAAGATAGCATGGAAAGAATAAAAGATTCACTGTAGGAAAACAAAGCACTGCCAATCAAACCCTGGAGACAGTAACTAAGGGAATGACTGGAGATTATGGCCTGAAGGACAGGCTAAACCTCTGAACAGGAGTAGGAGGCACATCTGGTCGCAGACTTGCCATAAAAAGCCTCAAGGCGACCTGCATAACCCATGCACACCCACAGGAGAGAATTCCCACAACATGATGCGTACCCCCAACTGCAGAGCAGCCACTTAGTTATTGACTGCATACATTAAAAACCTGCTTCACACTATATCTGCACACAATGCTAAGTCTGTGCACATTCACCCATCGTAAAGCTATGAGGCAGAACCTAAGACCCAAACCAAAAGGAGATGGGGGTGATGAAAATGTTTCAACAAGCTTTCAGCCACCTTTTATCCCCCCCTCCACAGCGTACAGGACACAAAAAGCTCCTGAAAGGGGTAATGACCAAATAATACACTGTTAGTAAAGGAGCACGGCAGGATCCGTAAAGGCAAGTGACTTGCACCAAAAAGGAATGAGAACTGGCAGAGGACTGTGAATGACAGCGGTGGATGAGCTGGCTACAGAAGATGACCAGGAGCAGAGGTTTATGGCAGACCAACTACCCTGGGACAAGATGAGCAACCCTGCAGGACATACAGAACAGAAGACGTTCATCTCAGTGCTACAATGAGGAGAAAGACAGAAAATCCCACTAGACCAGAGAGCTGGGACATCAAACAGTAAGAGACAGGAGAAAAGGAAAACCCTTATTGCTTTACATACACAAAACATGCCACATGTTGGCTAGAAACTGTCTATTAACATGGTGTATGTTCTACACCTGTATCAGTGTGACCCTGATCCCTGTTGAGGACCTAACAACAGAGTCAAACTTATATAGCACAACACCACAACAGAGAACAATACGCAGGACAATACTTGAACAAAATGCTCCATTTGATGGTCTCTCTTTAAATAGGTTAGTTCTTCAGCATCTGTCTACAAGCCTGAACTTTATCAGATTTCCAAAACATTGCTAACATTTTAATAATGCTGGTATATTTTTTTGCTTGTGTTTGCCCACCAGCTCTTCAAACAGAACCACTTAGGTTATTAACAGAGTATCTGTCTCTAATAGGTATTTACACACACCTTGCTAACGTAAACTGTAAGCAACTTAGAAACAGCTGAATTTGGCCAAGAATTGCATCTCCACAGGCAAATACATGGGTAGGCAACTAGGGGCTTTTATACTAACCCATGGATGTGGAAGTAATGCACCTTACTAATACTAAAGTTCAGTGTTTTCTTGTCCGGTTCGAAAAGGTAAACTGATAAGCTTCTTAAACTGATGAGCTTCAGTCCTTCCTTGCCAGGTGCCTACTTCCATCTAAGTATTTTTGGAAACGTTATTTAGGCTGTGTTAATTTCTAAATTATGCCAGGCGTTCTCCAAGCAAAGAGACTGCCCCTGACCCAAAGCGTGCAACTACAGTAATTTCCTAGCATGGGTGAATTTTAGCACACGTAGCTCTTTACTATAGATCTATTTTACCTCCCCCACGCAGCCCCGTTTTCCTCTTCAAAGCTGCACCTGCTTACTTCTCTATTTGGGAATCTGATTTAAAAACCTGCCATTTCCCTTCATATCAGCTCTGCCTGCTGACACACAAGGTACCATAAACATAATCACTACTTGAAACACAAAGCTAAACTCAAATTTGAAGAGAGCAAGGGAGAGAGGGGGAGCGAAGAAAAGACAAATCGATAACCGGATTATCTGTGAGAGCACGCCACATCGTAAGTGGCCTGAATGAGCCTTCTGCTCGGCAAAGTGACAAGCCTCTAGGATTTGCAATTAGAAACAAGCTTTTCCGTAGAGCCAGCGTTCTTACTGAAAAAGACAGCATGCTTTTCAAGTACAGGATGAAGAGCTGCCCTTTAACTCGCTCTGTCAGATGGTGGAATTTTAAGAATTTAAGGCTGACCAAAGACTAGCCTGAGAGAAAGAGGGAGGCTGTGAAGAATCCCTCATGCTGTAACTTTATCCTGTCGGGGCAGATAAATCAGACACAAGCAACCTTTCCCATGACCCTCCCACCACCTTTTCTTGTATGATTTCCCAAAATTCTTCATTTAATAGTTCTGTCACTTCTGAGGGAGACTTATTTCTCCCAGAGAACACTGGTTTGAACTTGGGATGGCTACTTGATTCAGGAAGAGAAAGAGCAAGGCAGTTTTCTGAAGGACCATCACCACACCTCAGCACTGCAAGTTCTGCGGAGATAAAAACTTCTGTTGACTATCTCTTACCATCATAAGAAAACAGGAGTTGTATACAGCAAAAAGTATCACACATTGTGTAATTATAGAAGCAATATAACCCACAGCAAACATTTCAAGGGATCAACTTTACTTTTCCTGACCAGTCTTTTTCCTGCTCGATAGATAATTCATTTAATATTAGCATTTCAAGGAGTTGCAAACAATTGCAACTTGCAATCTATTTTATACTAGTTGGGTCACTTCCAGTTGCACTCCCTGGTTAGAAAAGTTCAGGTTTCCTTTCAGCTGACATTCTCCATAAAATTCTGCTAAAAGCCAACAGTAAAGAATTGCAAGAAAATCCAACTGTTTCTGAATTCGCTCTTTTCTCAAACAGAGCAAAAATGAACAAACAAAGACACTTCATCATCTCCCTAGAAAAACCTAAAGTGAAAAGCAACAGCTAAGTTACTGTAAAAATACCTTTAATATACTCAGTGTAATATGCTGCTTTGGATAGTAATCCAAATGAGCGATGACTGTGCAATGGTGTTCATTAGGAGAAAAACGCTGCATATCAGTGGAAGAGAAGATTCTATAAATGGTACATGAATGTTTATTAGGAGACTTTTCTCTGCAGCTTTCTATTAAAGTGAAATTGCATCTACAAATATCTGAACACTTACCCGTCCACCTGTTCCTCTCCCAGAATATACCGCAGGTTCTTCAAGAAAGACAGGGAGACTAATGCATGGGAATGACGGATCTTCACATACCCTGTTACTGTCTCAATCAGACCCATAAAATTCTCCAGTTCTGAGGCGATGTTATCTACAGTAAGAAAAATGTAATTTTATTATTGCAGAATTCATAGCTTTAACTGCTATTCTGCTTAATGCAGTATTAGCTCAGTAAAAGAAAATGTTTGTATTTGTTGCTTTTGAAAATGAGAGACACTGGTGTCCCTCCCCCAGTAACAGTTGCCTGTGCAGACAGATGGTTGAAGGGCAAAATAAAGCCACACAGCAACAGTGGAAAACCAGTCTTGCTTTTTCATACTGGTATACCTGCTTTTTCCATGGACATTGCACTCTGAAGCCAGCACCAAATGTTGAGCCAGCATTCTGGCAGGGATGAAGAGACCCTTGTGTAAATGTACACATCCATGAAACTGGAATTGCTCTTCGGCTACAGAGCAAAGCTTGGGCAGAAAGCTCCATTGGAAAACAGGGAATGAGACTGAAGAGGTGGAGGTATGTTATTGGTCTTCTCTGGGGCATAAAGCATTGCTTTCAGTGACCTAAAAAGCTTTGGCTACAAAACTGAGAACTCTTGATGAAACAGCAAAGATAAAACCAGAAGGATGTCCTCATGCCACGGAGCATGTTCCTTATAGCTCATTAAAGGTGATTTTCTATAATAAATTATTAAAACGACCACAGAGCAAGCTCTACTCTTCAGTACTGCCCCCTCCCTAGGAACTCTGTCCCTGCGTAGGTCTGCAACACCCCATCCTTCACAAGGCTTAAGCTTTGCAGTCCTTACCTCCAGCAATCCCTGGCCCATGCCCATTGCCTGGTATCATTATCCTGTGAAGTTACACTGCAGTTGCGAGGGGAAGTTTTTAAGCATTCAGGAGGGGAGAAGCTGCTATGGGGTGTGATTGCTGCCATAAACAAACCAAAGTCCTAAGAGATGGCTGGGAAGCCCAATTACCAAATACTAATGGTTGGTTCCCATACCAAATAAGCTGGGAGGAAGCAGATGCTCTTCAGCACTCTAAGACAATACTTAAAAAATAAAAAACCCCACACTTGCCCTGGGTAACTGGAACATCTCCCGTAAGGGAGGATTGTACCTGTAGCAGTGGGACCACGAGTGAAATAATCCACATGCTGCTGTTTCTAAACCCTGAAGTTTTCATTCAGGAGGAGGAAGGGAATAAAATATATCTCAATCTTTCAACTTTATTCATGAAACCAAAAGGGACCTTCCACAGGGAGATACATTTCCAATAAAAACTAACAGTGATTTTTACTCTGCTTGTAAGAGCTCATCAACTGTCAACACTTCCCTGGCTGATGAATCACTGCTCTGACAAATTTAATCCAGAGCTTGTTCAAGACATGCGACAAAGGTGGCCAACTCACTAATGATGACCATCCAGAGGCACAGTCCTAGGCTTTATATGAGCTTTCAGCACTCTGGATTCCATGTTTTAGCAAGACAACACACCTTGCCTTAAAATGTGAGGATATGCAGTCTTACAGTGCCATGCCTTACTTGCAGACAAGTTATTTACCTACCCAGATACAAGGATTTTTGACTTATCCACCTTCTCGGGCTATTATTATTCCTTTGGGACTACTGCTCATCTCACTGCCTAATCCTGGTTCCCTGTCCTGCCAAAAAAGCTAGCAAAAATACCAGCTTTCACTGCCTTATAACTTGGTAGCTGAATACCTATGCCATCTGCATGTTGGAGAACTGTGCTACACTGGGCCAAATCCAACAGGAACACTGCTATGGGACTGGAAAGCAAATAGTTTGCTGAGTTTTTAATGTTCTTATCATTATGCTGACAGACAAAAGGAAAAATATTAAAAGCAGCCTTATCAGAGGTTCATAATGAGAGGGCAATCACTTACTTCCACGACGGATGTTGATCAGCAGATTTCCCTTGAGAATTGTGCATCCCTGCAACATTTGTGCTGACGTGACAGAGTCAATGGTCTTTGTTTTCCCATCCTCACAAATTTTGGGGCAAGGCCCCTCGCAAGGACTGCAGAACATGCTGTTAGGAAAGAAAGGGAGAGTGAAAATAAGCAACAATATGCAACCCTGAGTCTACAGACTGCTTTGAGTTAAATTTTGAAAGACATTTCCCTCTAAAGCTTAGACAAATCCTTCAAGCTAGAATGAAAGTTACCATACTTCTGCAGAGGGCTGCAGATAACTCAGCACACTTGCCTGCTGGACTCCAGACAGGCTGGAGCATCGTACCTCCCATTTACAGCAACACAGGACCCATACCCACTGTCTGCCAGCTTCTGAAAGGCTTTGTGGTCCTTCCAAAGTTGAAGACATCTCAGGTAAAACCCAGTGCCCTTGCATTTGTGCATTTACTCTAACTTTATTATACCCAGAGAGGCCACCCTTCTCATTTATGCAGACAGCCTCAGAGTGCTGTGAAGTTTCATGCTAATCCAGGCCCAACATCCAAAAATAAGCCAGCCAGGAACTGGAGATGGGAAAATACAGTTCAAGTTCTTATAAAGTTGTCTGTCTCCATGCCCTTAAACCAATATTTGAAGCTCAGCGCTAGGGAATTCCATGCTCCTGGCCTTTTTAACTCGGGAAAAACAACTGTGGGAGCATATAGTCATGAGTGACGTGGAGAAAGCAAGCAGTGAATTAGTCACTATTTTGTATAGCTTAAGAGTTATTAAAGCAGAAAGTTTAAACAAACACAGGAAACATCTTGATGCAAGGCAAAAATAATTTGCAACAGGAATTGGGAGAGACAGGCCAGAAGTCTAAGCAGGTTCAAAATGGGTTACACAGGTGGAAAGAGAACAGGTCCACCAGTGACTATGAAACACCAAGACAGACACAGCCCCAAACTCAGAGAAATCAGATTGCCAGAAGCTGGGAGGAAACACTGAAGCGCAGGCTCACTTCTCCTGCTTCTTATACTCACAAGCATTCACAAGCAGTTTTAGTGGCCAAACTCAAGGAACAAGAACTCAGGCCAGCTTAGCCTTTGGCTACAGCAGCTTTTTAAAGGCTCCATGTTATACTGTCAGCATACTCATCTCAAAATTGAACACTTCATGGCTGCACAAAACATGCCCTCTGATCAATCCTCCTGGTAAATGTCTTTCCTGATTCACGGTCATTTTTATTCTTCAATTTACTCTAGCATTTGCCTTCGTGCTTCACTATTACCTATTCCACCTTATCGCTTTAGAGAGGAAAAATGAAAAAGAAAAAAACAAACCCAGCTCCAAAGACAAAGGCTTCTGACAACAACATTGATGAACATGGACTTACTATTTATTCTTTTTAAAAGAAACTGAACCCACTTTCTTCTGAGGCTTAAAGAAACATGTAAATTGATAACAGTTTTTCATGCATAAACAATAAAAGAAAGAAGCTTCCTTTTCTTAGTAGTAAGCTCCTATTTCAAAATCCTGCACTATAACATGCCACAAACCACTAAAAGCTGCAGACACAAGCAAGAGGCATGCAAATAAATGTACAAAGAATGCTGGAAATGCTTTCCATTTGCAACTATTTGTTAACACCACCTCTGGGGAACAAAACATTCACTAGCCTTGAGTTACAGCTCCTTTCAATCTTTGCGGCAGAGCACAACACTGAGATAAGATAGGATGTCCATGCACTTCAGTGTAAGCGGTTCAAACAGCTGGTACTACAAGCTCAAGTAGATAACGAAAGAAACATTTCTCAGGTGAGTATCTGGATGCGAGCAAAGGCAGTGTTAAGTTGCTTACATCCAAATGTCAACCGGAGACTGCCTTACTATGATTGAATGGATGGATGACACACAGGCACGCACAAACACACAACTGGTGCAGGTATCATCACAACCACCTTTCCAAAAAACCCAACATTTTAGAACAGCCTATGAAGACATTTTATTAGCATGGTACTGAAGCACTATGAATTTTATAGCATGACTGTCCTTTACTCAAAGTCTACGACTTCCAAGGGTCAGCAGGCAACTAAGGCTGTTTGCTTAAACCACTGGCAAAATAAGAAAATTATAAGCACGCATCACTCCAACTGTTAGAATTAAATAAGAGCAGGTGAGTGACATTCTTGCAAGAAATTATTCTGTATAACATTGTCAGCTGCTGCATTATTTTTGTCACCATCTACATGATTGCTCCCTTCTAAAAAAATGTATCTTCTGGAAACAGTGAAAAAAGGGAAATAAAATTCAATACACTAAAGAATACATGTGCCTAAAATGCAAGCACACAAAGCAAGTAACACGTGAAGCAAGGTAACTCCTACGATTTGTTCTCTGCGGTAATGATCATTGGCCAACCTGCAACCTTGTGTTCCTGGGCTTTCACTTTCATTTTGTTACTGTCTACTTGAAGACCTGGTTCTGCATTGTACTGACCTCTTCAAGTTCTTCAGAAGACTCAGTGGCAACTGACAATGCACAGGACCACACACAATTAGACCTTTCAATGGTGAATTCATCTAAGCAAGCCTTTACCAGGAAGTCATGCAATTCCCCATCGTATGTTCTCATTTCTACCTAATCATTTCTCATTTCTACCTACATCACAAGCTGCCACAGAGCAGGGGGTGGGAAAAAAACCAAACAACTCGATGGACTTTCCAGAAGCTGCATTACCTTTGGCTCCCATTGCGTATGAATCCAGAGGGGCATTCTGCCATGCACTCATCGTTGTGAATCACAAACCTCTCATATTCACTTGTTTCAGTGGCAGGGACTTTGGAGCAAAACTCTTTAGTCACGCAGCGCCAGCCCTCAAACTTGTAGGTGTTGGGAGGGCAGGTAGGCATGCAGACTCCTTCGTAGTAGTAATTGCGGCAGGCCACGCAAGCGGTGTTGTTGTCAGGCGCCGTGCAGCTCCCCAAGCATTCGGGATGGCAACACTCATTTTGGTCTGTACAGGCTCGCTTGCCACATGAGCTGGGGCACACTGCAAGACAGAAAGCAAGGTAGCATGAACAAGAGCTATTAAATAAAGTGAAAGGCGTTAAAGGAAGAACCCTGATCCATACAAGTCTATGCTTTCATTCCCTGGGCTCTAGAGTATCTCTGCAAAAGAGCCAACTCCTGTAAAACTGACAAATTCTGTTTTTCTCAGTTTTAGTTGCCTGAAAATATTTTTTCCTCAGATCAAATTTATAATATGAGCCAATTAAATAATAAGGAAAACTGCTGAAAGCAAGATCAACATAGGATAATGGAAACAGCCAAGTACTGGAACCTATTCCATAGCCCTAGTATTATGGCTAATTTTTTTTTTTTTTTTTTTTTTTGGTGTGAGTGCTGACTTACTGTCTTTCTAAGTATTTCTTCTCTTTCCTATTTGTACTTCAAATTGGTCTTTTACTGGCAAGAAAACAAGCTTCCTTTAAACAACTTAATTACACTTGTACAATAAAGCACTGCTATACTGTAGCACACATGGTTAGGTTGACCCCAGTGTAGCATCCCAATGTTGCTTATGTATGCAAAATGAGGTTTAATAAAGTACAGATGGTACATATCAAATACTGTGGAATCATGGAGCTACTATTTTCCCCTGAAGAGTGTAACAGAATTCTGCCTTATTCCCAAATTCTGGGTTCAGAGAACAAAATATGAAAGGGAGAAAAAAAAAATGGGGTGCAAATTTATGGAGACATTCGTTTTACATGAAAGCATTTCAGCTTGGAAGACATGAACAAACAGCAGAATCATCAGCAGACAAGCTCACCACTGTTACATCAAAAGAAGAGGCAGCATTATATTTATGTAACAACAACATTTTGATTACAGCTTTGTATGGCCTTTTAGCCATGTGAGCTGTGTGCCAGAGGCTCTGTAAACAAACACAGATAGGAAATCTGGTTTGCATTAAGTAACTGTTTTCCACTTTCTAACTTCACTAAAACACAGTACCAATAATAACAGCATAAACCAAAATTTCAGTAGTACAACTACAGCGAGATCCAAGCAAAGCACCACAGGACATTTAAACTGAACGATGTGAGCAAAAAGCATATAACCAGCAAAGAAGTTAATATCCCAAAATGAGCATGGAAGCAGCAGAGCCCAGCCTGTAGAGAAAGACAATGTTTTAAGAAACCGTAACAGTTCCACAGAAGTTCTGCATTGCAATTTCTCTTCAGTTTGCAACTACAGTATTGTTTTAATGCAGGACTAAACACCCTAAAATCCTGATCCCCTCCTCTTGACATGATGAGATCTAGGCTTTCCAGTATGTTTTTACAATGCTATTGAGCAGAGCACCACAATTATGACACAGGACAATAATTAAAAAAAAACCAAAACACAACAAAAACAACAAACATGCAAAACCAAACAAAACCCCAAACAAACAAACAAAAAAAAACCCCACGAAAAAAACCACCACTGTTCACAGCTCTGCATCAGAATCTAGACAACCTACGTCAAGTTTTGATTATAAGAATATATATTTTCTGCCAGCTTTAAGGTAGTGTTCACCTTGAAAAGGACTTGTAAAACTGCCATCAGAGAATTTTGCATTTCTTATCAAAAAGGTTCTATATTGATCTTGCTTGATTTTATTGATTTTTTTTATTTTAAGCCCTAATTGCCAACTTTGCAAGTTGAAGCATCTGGGTACCAAGTTGGGTTCTCCTTATACAATTAAGGCTTAGACAGATTTTGTGGAGGGAATTCAACCTGCAGATACTCCCCAAGTAACCTGACAGCCTTAACAGTATCTCCCTTATTAGCAGGTAGCTGTTAAGTATGATCAGCAGACCTGCTTACAACATCTGACAGTGCTATTACTTGCATATATGTAGCCACATACCACTAACACAAGCTTGCATTAAAGGTAGCTCGGATACACTGAATTGAATGCAGCAGGTCTACTGCATGAGAAGGTACTACTGAAGTTGCCCCAGAGCTCATCAGTCTCTTCCAAGTAGAAAAGAAACATTACTTAACTCTGCAACCCTTTCCTTGCACATAGTGCTATTATAACCCAACAGCACTGCTCCATACCAGTATACTCATTTTTTCAGAGTGAAACCAGGCAGAAAAGTAGAAGGAAGGCGGAGGTGGGAGACTAGGAGAATAAGGAGGTAGGAGCATGGGGATGGCCGATGCCTACCCAGGTAGCACAAATATCACGTGCAGGCCAAATTAAGAAAATTTTTGCAGAGCCAGTTCCTTGTA
>NW_009220308.1:41555-62237 GCF_000690835.1 Fulmarus glacialis | reverse complement strand
AGGAATGTAGAGGAAATCACTGCTAAGTAATGCATTGCATAAAGATGCTGGATTCTTTTTTTTTTCTTGAAAAGGAAAAAAAACCATACACACCAAACCCTTACACAAAAATAAGTATGCAGGTGTATATTTTTTTTTGTCAGTAACCTGCCCCAGTGTAAAAGGAGTAAAGTCTACCCAGATGCCACCTTAATAAGGCATCACAAATTGCCCCTCACCTTAAGGTATGCAGTACTGTATGACAGACATGCATTTGCAACTACTGAGGGATTAAAAAAATAAAAAAATCAGTGTGTCTTGCTAGCAGATGGACTGCTGTTCTGAGTGGGTGCCAGAATTCAGATTTTGTGTGGCAGCTACATTTCCAGTTCAAAGCCCTACTAAGGGGGAAACCCCCCCTACACACACACACCCCCCATGCCTCCACAAAGTTCATTACTAGATGTATTAACTGCATGATTTTTTTTGTTTTCATTTACACATTTTGCTAAAAAACAAATGCTGCTACATTAAGTATTCAGATAAATACAGTAGAAAAAGATCAAGTATATTTCATTCTTGGGAAAGACTTTCATATTCCCTTAATGCTTCTGCCATTCATTAACAGTCTGCTATATAAATAGGATTCCCTGCATCTCCTGGTAAATCTGCTGACTCTCGTCTACGGAAATAAAAATTGAAGCACACAAGGATATACAAGTTCACACGAAAAAGGCAATCAGTGAAACAGGTTTTCAAAACTACAGTAATATTTTCATCACAACCATTTTAACAAGAAGTCTTGAAAACTTTTTAAAGATAATTTTTTAAAAGCTCAGCAACCTTGCTTTTCTCTCAGTCCTATTTTTTGCTTGTTCTTGCTAACGTTGGCATAGTTTTCAGCCTGGAGACAATACGGGTATCCTGTTTCTTTGAAGAGGCAGAACAAGAGCTTTTGTGTGTGTGTAGGATATATTATGAACAACAAAAAGTCTTATCTGCCTTACATGCCAGTCCCCTCAGATATCCCTGTTATAAAAATCTTACTAAACAACACTGGCTGGCCTTACAATCCAGCCCCATCTATCCTCTCCCCTGCCCTCCTCAACGATGCTACTTGGGCTGCTAGATTTGTACCAAAACATTTAAAATGCAGGTTCCAAAATACTTTTGACAAAAAAAACCCCCTGAAATACGCTCGGTAACTTGTTGACTTTAGTCCGCAAGAACATTAAAGAGATGTATATAAGCAAATAGTGGGCTGACATTTGGGGACAGAATTTATCAGCCATGCCTTGGATCATGAAGGCTGATGACTGTATAAAAAAAAAATCCAAACCACCAAACAAATCCTTGCTGACAAGCACAAGGGCAAAAAATGTTTAATTGTCATCACGTGGAGCTACCAAGATAATGGAAAATTTCAGAGACCTTGGAGGGCAGCCATGGAAGAAGGAAGTCAAAGCAGGATCTGGAGAAGGGCAGACCCTTAAGCAGCTTCATGACTTTATTAAAGAGATGATGGAGGCTTGACTAGACCATAGTGTCTATTTACATTTAGGGAGTGAAAACACTGAATAATCATCAGATCTTGAGAGAAGGACATTACAAGAGTACCAGTAGCCACAAATCAAATTTCCTGGAGCAAAACCAACAACAGGAGTTTCTTTGACCATCCATGCTTCACCTTCTCTCTGATGTCTTCAAATGAGAATTATTCCTTGTCAACAATATTCAGGAGATTTTCCAAATACTGTTAAGATACTATGATCACTTGCAAAAAAGGCAAAATATTTCATTTCAGGATGCTCACTTACTGAGCAAATCAGATTCAGACCTGACATACAGAAAGGAAATACTTCAAAACTAAATGCGAAGATCTTACAAACAAGAGGAGCTCCAAGAGAATCTGACTCAGAGACTCATTATTCTCAATTAAAATCCCCAAGATGCTAAACCAAAATTGCAAACACAAAGCAAGGTTGGGAAATCCTCAAACACAACTCTCCAAAAAAAAAAAAAAAAAAAAAAGGCAAGAGACAAATCATCTCTCTGTATTTACGGCAGTTCCTTTTTGGACAGCCCCATGCTAAGGAGGTGGTAGTAAGTTTGTCTGACATCTAATACCTCCTGCTATTCAAAGTGCGCACAAAGCTAAAGCTCGCTGCAAATACTCTGCATTGACATCATGGCTCTTGTACAGTTTGGACAGACAAAGTGTTCTTATCTCCAAGACGCCATGACTTCAGCAATGCTGAAACAGAAAAATCAGGTGAATAAACAATCAGTCACAGGGAGTGAAAACGCAGCCAGAAGAGGAAGACTTCTGGCAAGCTGAGGCACCGGCCTCTGCCAAGGATGGCACCGTGCCAGTCACATGCGGGCGAGCTAAAGGTTGCCAAGTGTGGGATAAATATTTTTTTAAAGATTCTTTCTCTCCTTGTAAAACGATATTCGATCCTTCCTTTTTTTATACTGTTTCTGCTTTTTTAGAGCATCCTTCACATAAAATGTTTCAGAAAGAAAAGGGGAAAAAAGCCTAGTTTTGAGCAGAAACCAGAGGAGGAAGGGAGAGTTTTCTCCTAGCCAACTACTGAAAAAATTAGCTGTCTAAATTTATCCACAAAGACAGAAAAAACCGGTCATTTTTGGAATGTTAATCCCTCTACATGACAGAGTTTTAAAAATATTGCATTTTAATGGTCTAAATTTTGGTACGGTCTTTCAAACAGCTGACTTCAAATGCTCAAGCCGCCTATACAAGACCTGATTTCTTTTGCCCAGTATACTGAGAGAATAGAGAGACTGGAGAGACATTACTCAGAAAATCCAGTTCCAGTGATTCATGGCCAGGGCTGGAATCAAATAACTACAGAATAAAGGCTGCAATAAGGAAATACACGTATTAAATACATGCAGTAACGTGTTCCGATCATAGAAATATGGGTACAAGTCATCACCAAGAAACTGAAGAGGCCACTTAGAGCAGTTGTATAAAATCTTCATAGTGGTACAAAACCAGGTATTAGCAACATGCTAACAATGGTGTATTTTTTGTCTTTTCTATCTTTCCCCTGCACTCAAAAACCTGGTATCTCATGCTGAGTGAAAATCCTGAAGGGAAAAACCACACCACTACCATGTCCAACAGCTTTCTTTCTAGTGGTTAAGGCATAAAGTTTTGCAGATTTTGAAATTAACTGTCAGATCTCATTTAAAAGTTCAGTTCAACCCAGCCCTGATACTAGGACTTGAAAGTGATCATCTCCTTCCTCTTTAAACCTCTAGTATGTATACAATCATGCCCACCAGTAAAATATTTGGATAGGTCTATACAAATTTATACCGAGAAGCAAGAAGAGGGCATTAAGTCCAAAGCCTGCAAGCCATGTCTGACTCGAGATCATTTCACCAGTCATGTGTTTCCATGTTTACATCCTAGTCATTACCAGCCCATTTTTATCTGGCAGACCTTTCCAAGGATCTTGAAATTATTCTGAAGTTGTTCTGTGAATTATTTTCTTCCCACTATACATATCCAGCTGAAGTTTAACTACGTCTGGTCAGCTTCCACACAAAGCATTTTGGTCTCTTGCTTCTCAGTATTTCAGTTTGTCACAGATGCTGCATGCCATATCCCCTAAGTGAAGGAGTAGGTGTGATGAAGCATCCAGAATCTCAAAATAACCTCAAAGGATTTGCCCAACCTGACATCAGCCCACTAACTGCTCAATCTTTAATCACATGAAAGATTGATACAGGAATCTACTCTTGCATCCCTTCCCTCAGGATTTTATGGTTGAACAACAATACCATGCTAAATGCCTGTACAGCCACTTGTGCAGCAGTTGGATCCAAATGCTCAGATGGTAGCACCTGGAGATGATTCTAGAGCAAAGGAAGTGCAAGAAAGGAGTGGAGAAGGTTAGGATGAAGAAAGCCCAGCACCACTCGGCACCTGGAGACTCTCAGATACCACCAGATGTGGTGAAGTCTATGAAACAGAGGAAAACGCTGCTCATCCAATGAAACGAACACTTTGCTAGAACATATTGTTGTGGTGAGGTACTTGATGCCTTCCAGTTTTACAATTTTTTCTTCAACATTAGTATTTTCCCTTCCCCCCAGAATAGTTTTAGTACTTAGAGCATTTCAGACTAGCACACAGATCAGCACAGCTCCAAGGAGCCAGAGGCCCACAGCATGGTTTGTAATCCCTCAAACACACAAATGCCTCAGCACAACGTACCTGTAGCTCTCCTGCCCAGCTGAAAAGAACAGAGCAGCCTATTAAAAATGGCCATGAAAACAACCCAAAGCATATTTCAGTTGGATACACTGGAGTTTGATGACACCACCACCACCACCTCTTTTGGCCATCTACCATTCATTCTTTACCCTAGAAGTTACCTCAAAACAGCTTCCAGGCTTCCCAGCTGTGATACAAAACAACACATGTGCTAAATCCTTTTTATTTAGAGTGATGGGAGGACTCGAGGACACTATTTGGCACTGTAAAATGTCCCATCCCTTCAGGTTTTCTGCAAGTGAAGCAACCAACCCTGCTAAAAGCTCCGGCAGTGTTACAGCTACTCACATCACACCAAAACTGGAGCAAATGCAAACCCGCGTGAAGAAAACAACTACCTTAGACCACAGTCAACAGGAACTGATACATAGTACAGTTACTCCATTTGCTCCAAAGTGCGTAATACTAACGACCAAGAATGTGCAAATAAACACGACTTATTGACAAACCCAGGCAGCACAAATTGCATTCTCTTTCAAAACAGTTTATGTTGCCCAGCACAACCCAGACTGGCATCACTGCAGCTGGCACTTGAGAGAAAGAGGAAAAAAACAAGTCCATTTTGTCCCTTCCATGCCAGCATGAATTCAGTACATAAACAAACCCAACTGAGGTATATACACAAGCATCTATCAGGCACCCAAGCCAGTTTTACTCTATCTTGAACACTAGGTAAAGAAATTGCTTGGGAATGTTTTACCATCAGCGCTGCACTGTTCTAGAAACATTTTCTCTATAAAAAGGGAAACTTCCCACCGGAAAATGCAAGTCAACAGCAATGCTGATGCCAATGAGGCTGAAAGCAGGAAAGCGAGGGTCACCCTGCAGCGGTGAAAGCTGCTCCCTGTCTGCTGCAATCACCCACCACTCACGGACACAAATTTGTTCACATTTCTGAAGGGGCAACTGAAGTTCCTTAACTCTTCATAACACATCAGGAAAGAAAAGGGCTGCTACAGAACAGCTCTGAAGCAAATTATTTTTCTTTTCACTCCAGATTACAAGCAATATATTGGGGTTTTGCTTGTTGTTTCTTAAAGCAAGATTTAATCTGCCTGTCTTCCAAATGCTGCAAGTGTAAGGCAATAAGCTTTACAGGATTTAATTAATACACTGCAAGCAAGGAGTGCTGGCCAGTCATCTCCTGGCAAAACCCCAGCTGGAGGAAGAATATTATTCACATTTCAGATTTATTCTAAAGGAGGAAGACAGTTTGATAACATTATCACACTGGCCTAAATTATGTGGTTCTCTTAATGCTGAAGGATAATGGCAGTTTAATCTTAGGCAAAAAAAAGTCACTGGTTCAGAGGGATTCAACTCCCGCTTTTTCCCTTCGCATTTATGCATTAAACCCATCTACAGGCTTAACCATTCTGGCATAAGCACTGAAACATAATGCTCGACTTAGAGGCAGACCTCAACTCTGCTCCAGTCGAAGGCTAACTACTCTAAAAAAGCGGGGGAGCAAAAAAAAGCTTCAAGAAAAATCAATGTTTACAATACACACGGTGGGGCACAATATTTAGAAAGTTTTTGCTCATTGCCAACTAAGATACCTGCGTTAACAGCAAATAACAAAATCTTTTGAGTTTTAATCATTGAAAAGATTAAAACTCAAGGAAACAGCCAGAAAAAGCAAGAACATTCAAATTGTTCTACTACAGAGAAAATTTTTTCAGCCTGTTCACCTGCTAGTGAGATAGCCCACTAAAAACAGGATTAAGATCTAGATATTTAGGAACCTGAGAAAAGAGAAGAATTACAATGGCAGGGCAAAACAAGATGCAAGAATACTGATGGTTTGGGAAGTTATCAGAGTTACCTGAGTGCATTTGTTTTAAATTATGGACTAGTAAGTCTGGGAGTACGTCATCACTTACGACATTTGCACATTGCAAGTGAAGGCATCCTGCTAAGATCAACATCACTTCAAACAACATTAAGGCAATTATGTTCAAAACGATTAAACAAAGTATTTCCTTCATGACTTCCAGAAATACAAGACAGTGTAAGCAAATCTAACAGTAACTGAAGGTTGTGCTCTTGAGATCCACAAACAAAAAGTGAGCTCTTTCCTTGTTTTAATAATCACAGAGTAATATTTTCATTCAAAATCTTTCCTCTATTATAAACGCAGAGGGAATACAGAAGGTGCCAGAGTTTGTAGGACCCAAAAGCAGACTGAAGATCATGCATTAATCCACCTCTTAATGCATTTTAACAAATTTACAGGCAACATGGACAACGGAAAAGATACAACTGACTTGAAATCTGCATTAAAATCAGTTTCTTCTCATACACCATGACTGTGGATGAAAGCGTTTCAGAGGGAAAAGGGAAAATGTTGAGTATCTTTTCAGACTTGATGCAAATTGCTTTCATAGTCTGTAAATCGTCCTGAACTGTCTGGACGTGAATTTTTAACTCCATCCTACATGGTTTGATCTCCAAAGAACAGAACTGCTGCAACAGTTGCCTGTTTGCTTGCGGGTTACTGAACAGCTCTGTTCGTGGCCAGAAAAGGCTGAGCCAGACTGCAGACCCTGCTCTGAGAAGCGCAGGGATGCTCCCAATCCACAGAGGCACTGGACATAGCCATGAGCCCAAAGGAAACCCCAAGTGAACAGCTGCAAGTTCAGCAGCTCTGAATCCCCTTTGCTCAAGCCAAGCAAAGGACTGAAACACTTGAAATTAGAAGACACTGGAAAAAAGTGACTTGGGTCAGTGAGGGGCACTGATGGAACAGCATATGGGTTTGCTCGGTGTCTTCTTCTAACTTAAGTGGAGGATGGCATTATGTTGTCCAGCCTGCACTTAGACCACTATCTTTAAAAACATCCTCCGTTATGAGACAGAACTATTTCAGTTCTTCCAACAGGCTGATAAACTAAACTGAACACAGAAAACCACGCTTTACTATGCCATCCCCCTGAAACTGCAAACACACACAATACACTCGTAGGACAAACGGCACACACACCACTGCTGGCCATGTAGTCAAATACACAGTTAATACTTGGATGGGCGAGTTGTCTCTGCTTAAACACATGCACATGCTTTTGAGGAACTCCTATTAGTATGACTGGAAAACAGTAATAATGACATTGCCTCGGACTTTCTAAATCCTTTCCTGTAGTAAGGATTTGTGATCAGATTAGGGAGTACCAGACGGTTTTATTTATTTATTTATAGGAAGGACAGCCAAGGTGAGCTGTATGACTGGATCTGACAGGGGCTCCAGGCTGCAGGAAAGCCAGCTCAGCGATGCTGCCCGGCTGCTCTGAAGCCGGAGACAACATCAGATGGCACTTAGTAAAGAAAAAGGGGGGATTCGTGTTTTTGATACTGGCACAAAGTGGGAGCACGCTGCTTCCCACTCTGTTTCTGCTAGAGTTTGGCACGTTTGAGCTACACTTTTCCCCTCCAGTACCTTTTTTTTTGGTCATCTCAAGTCACATTCACATGAACATATAAATACACAGATCCTTATACACTGTGTATAGCAGATACTTACATGGATGGTCTCAAAAAAGAATATTCTTTTCACACACTAAAAAAATTATACAGAGTTATTTTAAATTCAGAACTGTTTGTATATTCCTTATAAGTTTATAAAACTCTCACTGTCCTCCCATGACTAACGAAACTGGAATTGAGAGAGGATTCTATATTTATAACTCGTCTGGTTGCTCATGCCTATGGCCCTATTTCCACCCTCCGTTACTGTACACAGAGCTATGTGAGGTATTGTGGGTTCCCAAACTTCACCGATTTCCTAACAAGGCAGGCCTGTGTCCCGGAGGAACAAGCTGGGGGCTGTTTCGTTCGAGCATTGGCCGAACTCAGAGGGAGAGGCCTTGAGCGCTGTGGTTTTGGCAGCTCGTCTTGAAACTGGTATTAGAGGCCATTTCTGTGCAATTACATGCCTAACTGGCACTGCATTGTGTATCGATGCTACTGATGCATCGTCTACAGCCCAGGCCCTTTTACAGCCCAAGCCGTACAGCTGTTGCTACGCACTTCACCTTACCCTATTTATTTTAGCAGTGCCTACACGCCTAAGCACTTTGATGCTTAGTTGAGTACCTCCATCAGTCACCTACGTTACAGCCACACCAGAAGTACCAGGCAAATCCAAGCCATTACAACGAAGTCCAACAGACTATTATTCATTGGCCTCTCAAAATCGGAAGAAGACAAAACGCTCGAACTTTACCCAACCCCCCCCCGAGACCACACCGTGTTCGGTGATGGTGGCACACCACAGAACTCAGAGACTGCATTAGGTATCTACACGCAGGAAAATGAGGAAGAAGATGGATTTCATATGAACGAGGGCTGAGTGACACTCATAATCCGTAAGAACGTCCTAAGGTCTGCCCAAGAATCACACAACCATGTCTCATCTTTTAAACAAAAACACTTCATTAGTTCATAAATCCCAGAGTGAAGTCTAAGTCTTTGTCATGATAGAGGTGCCTCATAATCGATGGATTTTTAACATGTGCCAGGCACCTGTGGGGCACAGAAACTGTTTCTAATTTGCAGATCCTATATATGTTCAATATAAATAAATATATATTTATACAAAAAGCAGAGGGAGAAAAAGACACAGGCAGATTTTTCAAATTCAAAATATGTTGTGGTGGCTGGGATTGGGGTCTAACTCTCATGGAGTTAGATTCATTACAGTACCTGAGCTATAAAACCCCACAAAAATCAAGAAACCTCTTCCTATGAGGCTTTGCAGAGTCTGGAGACAGAAGAGCACTGAATGGTGCTGTCACACCAGGAATTAAGAGAAAGCAAAAGAGTACTGCCCAGCATTGAAGGGGAAAGGAAGCATGGAAAACATTTTTCTCTTTCCATATAATTGCCTTGTATGCTAGCCTCCATGTAACGACTCAGGTAATTTCCACAAATCCCCCCAGCGCTGTGGAGTCAGACCATATTCAAGTTCAGGAGAATTTATCTGGGCATTTACATGCTTCACATACAAAAAATACGGCAAGATCTGGACTATGCTTAAAAGGATTAAGCCTCCATACCTACTAACCAAAAAACATTACCAGGAAAGCAAGTGGCCAACATGGCCAGATCTGTTTAACTGAACTGAGAAAGTCTTCCTCTAGCAGAATAAATTTGTCCTTAGAATATTCTAGCTGAGAGAAAAAGAAATCACCTAAATCACCCTAAAAAGAAAACAAGATTTCAAAAGGAAAAAAGGGCACAGATCAAAGATATATTTTGCTTCAGTCAAAATAACTGCTGCTTTGAAAGCTGAGCAGAGTAACACACCACACCTGAAGACACAGGTACTTGCGACGAAGAAACATTACCTTGAACCCTCATGGCCCTCTGGTTTGTTTGCACATTACGTATGCTCAGAACAAGTACCAGCACGGGGAGAGCCCCTGAACATGTTTTGCAAACAATTACAACAACCCGAAACAACGCGCTGGGGCTGAAGTCATCTCAGCAAAGGCCCCAACCTCGCTAACTGGCACCGTTTGCAAACTCAGTTCTCATCAGAGGCACAGAAGGGAAACACTCCAAGGCCTCTCCTTCCCTTCATCCCAGGGTCACAGTCTTCGCTGCAGGCAGACAGTAGTGATGCCATTTTTTTTCCCAGTTTATTCAACTTCTTTCTTTGCTTTGCAATAAAGCTGTCAAGATTAACAGACAACTCTGGTGAGTCAGATGTTCAAAGAAAAAAAATAATCTGTACTTTTCACCATCTAAACAGTAATGGTACAATTGTTTTCTATCACTTTGCATACCCATAACACAAGACAAACTTTTAAAAGCTATTAAAAACTCCCCCTACTTAGCAAGAAGAAAAATTATCTAAATTTATCCCAAGAAGCTAAAGTTCGCTTCACTTGGAGGGCAGGATTTAAATATGGAATATTTTTTCTTCCATCAAAATTAGGGAGGAAAATAATAAAAAAGTCTTTGAAGAACTAAATACAGCAAAGCTTAGTATTATCTTTTGAAATTCTTAAAAAAAACAGGTTGCACACATTTACACCATTAAAAAAAGGTTTATGTTGCAGTAATTAAAGCACAGATGTTCTTCCACAAAAGCATTCTAATTTGACTGACCCTTTTTTAGAGTTTTTTAAAATTTCCTTTTAACGTTAAAATTCCACTAAGCATTTAATTTATTCTCCAGAGGGTTAGTATTAGGTATAGGAGAAGATGCAGGTTCCCAAAACAAACAAGCACTAATGAAAGTATTTATAACTTCTTCATGCAGAGTGTGCAGACTTCAGACAGACCGTGAAGACTTCTCACAACCTCGTTTACCCTAGAAATTATTAGATTTATAAGACACTTACAAACAGAAAATTTAATGAATTCTAAGCTTTATTTTTCAATAATACTGCAGTAAACAAGATTGCAATTACCTTTTCTTCCAGCTATGGGTCTCCTTGAGCCAATAACTGCAGATATCTTTGGTTATAGAGGTCAAATGGGTGAAAGCATCGTCATGCTTCCCATTTTCAAACTTCTCATGATGCTACACTGTCTTTTTACTATTTAAAAGTGCATCCTTCTCCTTTTACTGATCTATTCTGAACATGCCAGCCATGCCATTCAGTAAGTTCTCTAGGTGTATATTTACAATACATGAAACAGACCAAGAACAAAGTATTTCTGGCTATGCTAGTGTTATCAGTATCGTATCGTCCCCAGAAACATTTAACACTGACACTGAAAAATGTTGTGACAAAGAGTTATCTATCACCTCTGGTCCACATACTAGTGACTATAAAAGGAGCCCCGTGGCTGGTTTTGGCCAGCCGCAGGGGGACAGTGCAGTACTACCATCAGACCACACTCAATTTGAGAAATGCTTTCCAATTCCATCGTTAGAAATGGCATTTCTCTTCCAATGTTTACGACTGCAAAATGAAACAACGAATGGATCTGTCTCTATTTCAAGCAGGAAAGGCCCTGCCTTCTCTGCAGTTATATGAACCTAAACTTCCATATGCATTAAATAAAGTTTTCTGTAATTATGCAAACGCTAGCCTGAACACACTGTTTAAAAATCACACTGATTTAAAAAAAAAAAAAACCAACCCCACACAAACCCAAATTTGCAGGCAGAACCTTCACTGGAAATCAATAAAAGGGAACTACCAAATAACGGCAGATCTTGCTTGTGATGGTTAAGAAACAAGAAACAGGGAGGGGAAAAAATAATTAGTATTCCAAGATGTCCCGTCCCCCCCCCCCCCCAAACTAAAAGCATTAAATTGGATGGGAATAGAATAGCTGATTTTGCCTGCAGTCAAATACGGAGAAGTATAATTTAAATTGCAAATTACAGAGCAACAGATTTTTGCACAAAGTTCAAGAGCTTTTTTTATGGTTTGTTTTTATGAATTAGGAATGACGTGGGGAAAAAATAAGAGGGTTGGACTAGCTACTACCCTCAATACATATTTCAGCTTAAATATTTCTCAGATTCATTTGATGCACTTCATCAAGGCACCACGGCTTGTTAAAGTGATGCAGAAAGTAAAGCAGCTTCTCGGAGATCATCCCTAAGGATGTAGCATCCGCTGGTGGCCATGCTGGTGCTGGAGGATTAACTGCTACAGAAGGATCTCCAAACTGACTAATTACTCCCTCCTCCCCACATCATGCCCTTCCCCACAAGGGAAACTTTTAATCCATTTATACCTTTCCTGGGAAGTGCTTTTCAACCAATAGTGCATTTGACAACCCTTCTGCTTCCCTTTCCCAGGTTTTAAAAAGCTTGTTCCTACTAACATCAGCTTCTTGGCTTTGGTTCCTACAAATTAAACTTCATGAATGCTTAATAACAGAAAAATATATACTTCACATTTATACAGTGCTTTTTAATCAGCAGTTCTCAAAATGCTTTACAAAGCATGAAATCTAATCGAGTGGTTGTTTTCGATGCCCATTTTGAAGCAGGGGGGGAACAGATGAAGTAAAAAATGACGAGTTACTCAAGATTACAGCAGAAGATTTAGGAACAGAGGAAGCTGTCTCAATATGCAAAAGCCCCTGACACTACATGACCGTAATTTTCTTTTAAAATGTAACAAGCCCTGAACTGCAGACTTCAGTACATGATTACAGAAAGCTATTCAGAGGACCTGGAGTTCAAATATTTTCTTGCCAGGCTGTTAGTACGTAATAGAGAAAAGACAAACCAGAAGCCAGATTACCTTTTCAAAATTACTTTAGAAATGAGCTTGTTTTGGGGATATTTGCAAAAAATTCTGCCAGTGTATATGTCAGTAACCACAAAGAAATAGATATTTCAACTCTAACGGTGGACCACAGCCTAGTCTGAAACGTAAAGTACCTTTGTAGTATCACACTTGGGTCCTTTGTGACAAACAAATGCAAAGATATTCTAGCAAAGATTCTACAGACTTTAAAGGATGACAACAAATGTCACCATCTTCAGCATGGGAAGAAGTGAGGCTTGTCTGACAAACAGTACCGAGCCAACGGCTTTATGGTGATGGATGACGGGTCCATACAAGTCAGCACCATGCCACTTAACTGTAAGATTTAGCTGGAAGGAATATAATGAACTGCATTAGTGAAAAGGATGTAAAACAGAGTCTCGGGATTCTGGTAAGAAAATGTACACAAGGTATCTTTTCCGAAAGTTTCTATCTTTGGTATTTTGACTCAAGGGCTTTTTGGGTTTTCCGCTTTTTTTAAGGAGTAAGCCAAATGGCTTTACAAATTAATTTCATTTTTTGAACTACATTGTTTTCTTTGTTTTGTCCTCCTGTTTTTTTATAATCACAGATGCAGATGGTGCCACCTGGGCAAGTTCACATGCTCACACCATTGAGTATCTTTGAATTAACTTCATGCCAGTAACTGTTTTTAAGAGATAACACTGCCAAATGTGGCACTTGAGGGGGAAAAAAAAGGTTAATCTAATTCTGCTTTTTGTGCTCACTGAAGAGATATGGTGGCCTCTTCCATCGCGGGACAGACACACACACGCAGAGTTTAGCCACTTTCAGACACACACAACTCCCATCATCTCAATCCCATCTTTTAACCTCTGGTCCCCACTTAACCTCTGCTGTTCAATGTCTGATATAACGTCTACTACACAAACAGTGTCAATCACGACTGGTTTTCTCAGCCACCAATAGCCACAGTGTTCAAGTACCCTGCGGTCACTGACCGACTTACCTGCCCTACTCGACACTAGTGGGAAAGCGACAGGATTTCACCCACGGCACAAATAAGGAACCGGGAGTCTGCGTGACCTGCCCACAGCTGCACAGCTTGGGACACAGTCCAAACCGTCTGCATCCTGACTAGGGAGATTTCTCCAAACTGCCTTTCTTAAGATTAACAAATGTATCTGGCTTAAAAATTATCATTGAGAGAATGACATTACCAGGTCAATGTGTTCCTGAGCATTAAGTACCTCTGAGAAAAGACAGTTTTAAAAGCATTTTGTGGTTCTTGGTGCAATGGATAACAAAAAAAGAATAGGCTCAGCACAAATAACTTAATAGCAATGTCTCTGAAAACCAAAATCCTTTTAAATGTAGTTTGAAATCTGCCAAACTAAACTTAGAAGAAACTCCACAAGCCCCTTGGCTGGCTTCTCATTCCCTCAGATTTCATCTTACTTGCACGGCAGCGTACAGCTTTGCTCACATCTGTCTTATCTCTGGATAGATGAGGATAGCATCCTGTTCACTCTGCCATCTCCTGCTGTACATTAGCTTTTCCCCTGCTCTCCTGTTGGCCTAAATTATCCTTCAGGAGCTTGTACACTCTGCAGTCTCCTCCTCGAGCTCTTAAATCACTCCTCAAGCCTCCTCCCTACCCCAGACTCCTAAAAATGCAATCTCATCAGTTATTCCCTACAAACCACTAATAAAGATTCATCATGAACTTGGTACTTCCCAAACATCAATACACTCTACTGGCAACCCTATCAATAACCAGAAGCTGCAAAGTTCATGCAAGTGTGCATCTAGTTGCTGCTGGTTTAGATCAGGGTTAGCTTGATAAATCAGCAATGCTGACACGCATCCAACAAACTAAAGGACTGCTGAGCTCCAGTATTTAAAAATGAAGATTACAACTAAGAACTATTCAGCTGTAAGTCTGATCTCATGATATAAGTTATGTTCTTAGCAAAGTACTGCAGCATATACTGTTTTACGGGCAGTATCCTACTCATTTATAATACGCTCACTGTAAATCAAAAGACTTAACACAGAGAAACTGAGCTATAATTACATTTAGAGCTAAATGCTTTTGAAGTCTAATCATTCACAATCAAGGGTTAGCAGACTGGTCCAAAGAATTGTCTCGCATCCAGAGCGCTGCAGCTTCCACCGGGTACACGGTGGGTCTAAGGAACTACACACCAGCAAACACAGAAATCCATTTTTAATAAAACCTGTATTAGTTAAATGGGAGAAGATGTACAGAACAAAATTCTTGAAAATCTCAAGTATACTCGTTGTTTTATCTGCACCTACATTCTCTCACATGACAGTAAGTGTACAGTGCTTGCTCATGCTAACATATTTTTGTCAGGAAAGAAAAGCAGGCTGCACTGCAAGCATCTGCATTTAGAGAAGCTTCTTAACAGGTTCAGTGTGCATCCTAAACCCTGCAGCTGAAAAGGAAAAAAAAGGAAAAGTGGGGAGGAAAAAAAAAAGCGCCTTGTGTTGTTTCATTCACCACTCATTCCAAAACATTCAAATCAGCAGCAGCTCGGAGGGGAAATCCAATAAGGATAATGCTCTCGCTGTCTATCCCTGCCCGCACACTGCCTCTGCAGGGCTGCACAGCCACGTGATGGTTTGTTTATGAGTCTGGAGCAGCATCACATGAGGCGCGTCCCCCGCTGCGCCCCACGGGGACCTGCTCGGCGGGCAGGGGACAGCCACCGCCCCCACACCAAATCAAACCAAGGCAGCACAGCAGATCTTCATAAAAAATATCTTTTCAAAGCTCTGCACATGTACCAAGTATATTAAATAGGACAGAACATTTTTATGCTGTTAACATTTCAGCACGCATTTCTTGACTTCAGACTTGAAATTAAAGGGAAGCAGAAGCAGCCATTCAAGGCACAGAAAAAAATGTGCTTTTAAAAGCATACATGCACAAAACGAAGCAAAATTTAAAGGCAGCTCTTGCCATAACCTCAGTTTGATTTTGCAGGTATAGATTTCTCTCCATAAAAATCAATAAAAGATTATTTTAAGCCATTTGATTTCATTACCCTGTATCAAATCTCTGCTCTGAATGGAACATCTGAATCAATTTGTAAAGCTCCTACAGGCTACGCTGTCGTAGGCTTTCAAGTGTTTTTTCTCTACCTCTCTTACCACAAGACAGCAAGATAAAAATCCCACAATGGAGATTATTTGATATTTCTAAACAAGTACCAGCAGGTTTTTTTTTTCGCCCTTTAGCCCTTTGATTCTTTACACTGATGTTTCAGGAGGAAAAGAAAAAACAACCACGAACTGCACAGAACAGAGGGCCAGTTCAAAACTGCAGAAATCTGCTTCCTCGGGTGTGATTTCTTCAAGACACATCTAGACACAAGAGCTGTTCATAAAAAGCACACGGGCTTTGTGTGCCGAGGAGATCCAAAGCGCATACCTGTGAGCGATGCACTGTGTGCCTTTTCCACCCCTTCTAACACCCCGCACGCTCTCAGAAACACACCGCTTTGCTGCAGTGGTGACTGAAGAACTAAAATGTCCTATTTCCAGTACTGAAAGAGGAAAACATGTTGAATTAAACAAAGACACATGTACACTGTGCACTCTTCATGCTGAGGCAATGGGGTTTCACCACAAAACAAACACATCGTAGAACATTTCATGCATTAAAAAAAGATGGCATAGTGGATATTTACGTAGTGCTCTGAATCATAATGAGAGGCTTATTAAAAACGGAGCAGACACACGAAAACAAGTGTCACAGCAATAGGGTTATTTCTGATATCTGTTTTAGTCAATATGTTGTAATAAAAAAACCCTGGAGTTTCAATCTCTGGGCTTCTCTGATTACTCCCTCCCCCACCCCTAAATTATGTCTCTTTAGTTAAATTGCTGCCTTCATAATCCAGACAACACACCCCAAGCTCCACATTCAGAAAGGTTACGATCCCATTTGTTTCCAATTCATAAGATTGCCAGCGAGAGGGAGCGAGCAGCACGGCTTCCAACACGCACCCCGAACTCTCCGAATCCACGCGGGAGTCACCCCACCACCCAGCTCCACACCTCAAAGGCTGCACTTGCAGGAACTTCGAACAAGTCTCCAATTCCTCTTTCTTGCATCATTGTCAAAATTACTTGAAGAGTGAAAAATGCGAACAATTTGCCTCTTTTGTACACAGACTGCTTCTGATACGATCAGTATGAACAATTTGTAATTTTGAGAAAAAAGAAAACAATTCAGAAAAAATGAGTAAAGCATCAGACTTATAATCTGTTAAATAATTGCTATGAAACCTACTACTGTTTTTTTATTCGTTTCTTTCTTTTTCCCTTTTTAATATGGCTATACTGGATTAATGTAAGACTGCTTTGTTTCACAGAATATGGACACTTCTATTACCTGCCTGGTAAGCTGATGTATATAACACACCACCAGTAAGTACTCTAAATCATGTACCGGCACCTGTATTTACATTTCAGGGGAGGCAGGACTTGGTGGGACCATAGAGGGGTTATTTGTTTTTTGTATTCAGAATAAGAAAGTGAAAATGAATGCAAATACCTCCTTTCTTGGCAGCAGGCAGTGCATTGTTAGCATCTCAGCCTACTAGTCTGAGCATTGCAGCTGCTGAGAGGAAGAAATAAATAAATAAGAGCCCAACCCTAACAGCAAGACATTTCTAAGGACAAAAGGATATAAAAAGAAGAGCTGCAATAGACATTTCAGTACAGCCGCAAGTGAGATATCCTCAAGTCCTGCAAGTTACAGCCACTCTCAGATTATTCCCTTTTTTTAAGCTCCTTACAGTAAGTGCTATTCACCCCTCATTTCCCACCCTCTTTTGATTTGCTGTAAAGGCCATCCACCATCCATCAACTCTCGGCTGTTATTTCTCTTTCAATGAAAAGACATCCAATGATTCTGGAGATCCAGGTAGCAAATCCACTGGGCTTTAGACGCACTCCTATTTTAAACGCACTGAATAATAATTTACACCAACGCTTTTCAGAGCGGATGTTGTGGTGATGGACTTTAGGGGTTTGGTTTTGTTTTTTTAAATCATCTGAGCCGCCCAGGTCCCTGTGTAAGCCAGGCAAGCGATGCAGAAGCATCAGGCACCATGGCCTCCTGCTCTGGGCTAGAAAACTTCTACGAGACCCAGATGGAAGCTACTCCAGTACCTTCAAAGTCTGCATTTATTTTAATTGGGTTGTCTCATCAACTAGAAATGTAAACATTAGCTGGAAGAACGATAGGAATTTGTGCAGTTCTAATGCAGTGAGGAAGTGACAACCTTGACAACAGGTCACAGCCTGGAGCCTTCACAGGAGAAGGGACTCATTGCCAAATGAAAGCTTCGTAACTCCTGCTCACAAAAACCCAAGTCTGCTGAACTCTGAACTAACGGGAAGCCCATCAGCCAACGCTGCCGAGAGACAGCCTGGAGTACCAATGCAAGCGGGAAAGCGGTGTTGGGTGCAGTCACGCAGTCGAATGTCGGAAACGGCCAAAAAAGTGGTGCAAGTACCAACCATGGACGAGGGGCAGGGAGCACACACCGCACAGACATCTTCGTACCAGCACTTTGCTCTATTTTACATCGTGTAGCCTTGAGTGGTACAATTTGAGGGGGAAAGTATTACAGGAAGGAGACCAGTTAATAGCATACACTTACATTTAAAAGCTTTTTAGGAACCTACCTATTGCGTTTTTGAAACACCATGGAAACCGTGCTGGCCCACAAGGTAGGACATTGATTAATTGTAACAAAAAGTATGTCGCTAGGTGTTTCATTTATCTAAATTTCATGTAACTTGGACAAGTCCAAATGAAAAGTATTTTATTAAACTGGTAGAAATTCAGTAACACAAGGCAGAAAACATTTTTTAAGCTTTTTTTTTTTTAAACTTTTTTTTTTTAAAAAAAGCAGTACTTAATTAATGACTTCTCAAAAGTAAAAAAAGTTTGTTTTCGAAACCATGATGATTAGGATGATCACCTGGGGTAGAAATGCTCTGTCTATCCTTGCACAGCATGGGGGAATTGGAATGGAGTAGCAATTATTTTCTAAAGAATTTTTACTGATTATTTTGAAAGCCAGAAATACGATCATAGACAAACACCATTTGTGTCTCTTCACAATCCGTGCAAAGATGTGATACTTTAGATACAGGCACCATACAGTACATGAAAACCATTTTTTTTCTTGTAAAAGAAGAAATTACATACCTGCCATTTTCACTCAGAAGTGAGTTTTGAAAAACAAAGTCACTAGATCAACCTCAGTGATTTAATACTGCTTGCAAAATTCACTAAGTAGAAGTATTAATTCCTACCCTAGCCATACAGATCTTAACTTTCTAGAAGTTGAGCCTAATTCCTTACAAGTGATTTTATCGGATCTACAATACTCTCTACATTTGAAGAGAACTGCTACGAAATATATTAGAGCACAAGTCAAAGGGATAAACACTAACATAATTCTTCAGCTTCTATCTAAAGACCTGTCAGGTTTGCTCATTGATAAATACGTGAAGTAACTGCCGCTCAAAGCAGCACATTTCACTTCTCACAGAAAACCACATTTCAAAAGCCACTGGTAAACTACCACTCTGCACTACCCATGATTTGCATTTAATTAAAAAAATTAATTAAGTACATCTGTCCTAGAAATGAGTGCGATCACAACAGAGCAAGATTTCTCCATACACATATCGCCTCTGGAATCTGCTGCTTCCCCTGGAACATGTGCATCATTTATGCAACACAGTGAAACTCCTATCGAACAAACAATTCCAGCTGAAACTCCATAGAAGTTTCATGAAAGGCAAACAGTTTCTTGAAAAGCAAATCCTAGTTATGAAGTTAATCTTCACTACAGAGGACTACTAGAAGTGTAGAACAGAAAAAAAAACTTATTTCAGCATATGGACATATGGACAGAACATATGGACAGAAAGGTGGCTAACCCTAGGGCCTAGTAACTTGAACAGTCTAAGGGTACAAGCAAGGGAATTTTACAGTAGAAAAATCTTTTAACAGGTGCTGTTGGAGAAGGGCAGGGGGGAAGTAAATTTTGGAGCGTACAAATAATTTTTCAGGTCAGATGCATCTGTTCTGTTAAGGGACTTCACTAGTACTGGTTTTCAACACAGTTTTCTTTAGCCAGAAGATAATGCTTGTCCCATTTGACCCTGGAATGGAGCAGGCAGTAAAATATTTAGACAACTTGACAAAGCTGGTAACAAGAAGCAAGAGTTCAAAATGAGAGAGTGGAATTGAAACACCGGTAAACTAGGTCAAATTACTGGAGGGGAGAGTACCCTGAAATAGAGCAAAAAGTAACTATTATAATTGTAATTTCCATCTCAGATAATTTAAATGATTAATAGGAGTTAGCAAAAATGAATTAATTCCTGCAACTAATTCAATTTTGTTGTATTTCCTTAGGGTGTCTGGATTTTTAAGCTTAGTACCCAAAGTCCTTTATGCTTTTACTGCAATAGCCCGATGGACTTGTATTTTTACACTTTTTTTTTTTGGCATAATTGTTCATATTTATCAGCATCTTCTCTGAATTTTTACTTCCGTCAGGAGCTGCACAGAGGTACCTAAAGGATCCAGCCACGCTCCGTATGCTGCTGCAACTGGAAGTAATTACTGCAAATCATCAATTGCACAGATGCAAAGGTCTCTGCCAGTCATTACATCAAAGTTGGATGCGTGTAGCAGCCCAGGTCACTAGGACACCACCAGCAGAGGAAACCACCAGGCCCTTCAGCCTCCCTGACAGATACAGCAATGTTCAAATCCGATCCACTACTGTCCACATCCCGACCGTAACCCTGTCACAAAAAGGGAGCTAGTTTATAAATACCTCTGGCTCTCAAGGAAAGATATCTAAGCATGCAACGAGCCCGGCAAAAGCCTGCGTACCAGCGTGGTGCAACAGAGCACAGCAGCTCGGCTTCCTTCGCCGGCAGCTCGGCAAGGAGCCTGGGAGGCGAAAGGCGCCCGTTCCCACGCACGGCTCCACTCCACACGTTCCCAGCAGCCCCGAAGCAGATAATTCCCGTCCACTACTCCTCCATCACACCCACTGCAAGCACATCGTGCTGCTGCAAACGGGGAAACCTGATTCAGGTCACGGCAAAAGGTAGAAAAAC
>NW_009220308.1:41151-41520 GCF_000690835.1 Fulmarus glacialis | reverse complement strand
CGCTTCCTTCTCCACACTCCCCCGATCTGGGGATAACCGCTTCCCTGCGGAAAACCCAACGGCCGCCTTTGCCCAGAGAAGGGGAGATGGAAAACAACAACATACAGATCCCCCTCCCACAACACAGCCATCCTGCACACCTCCGCAGCCATGTCACACCTTTGTCAGCAGGCAAAGGGGCTGCCCCCCTACTTGCGTGCCCCCCTCGTCAGCCAGACAGGAGATGAAGAGGGAAACGTGGGGCTCTGCCACACAAAGGAGCTCAGAAGAGCAGACCCTCCCTCCTGCCCTCCACCCCTTCCTCCACCTTCCCTGGCCTCCAGTCCTCCAAAACAGACCTTGGCCTTTTATAAAAGGTGGGGAGAAGAA
>NW_009220308.1:27884-41100 GCF_000690835.1 Fulmarus glacialis | reverse complement strand
CCAGCTCCTCTATTAAAGAGGAGAAACCAAATTTAGAAGAGGCGCAGCATCCAAATATAGGCTTAAACACACCTCACTCCTGAAAAGGGTCTCACTGTTTTCTTCCCCACCGAGAGGAGGTGCGGGCTGAACCTGCACTGCCAGGGGCTCTGCTTGCCCTGCTGCTCAGCAGCATCCCGCATCCCACCACCCCACCAGCAGCATCCCCACCGGCAGCATCCCACTGCCCCACGGGCACTATACCCACAGCCAGCGTCTCGCCACCCCCATCGACAACATCCCGCCGCTGCCAGTCCTGCAGCCAGCACCGAGGTGATATTTTGGCAGAAGCCAATAATCCTGCTCCCCAGGGAAGATCCCTGGGACTGGCCTGTTATTCCAGGCAGAAAGTAGTAAACAACCTCCCAGGGGCTGGAGACAGAGGTAAACCCCAAAGATGCCATGTCCTTGCTCAGGCGAGTGTTATTACAGGACAAAAACAACACGGAGCTTCTGAGGCCACGCTAAAATATTGTAAGGCAAAAGTTAAGAAAGCTGCTCCTATAAGAGGAAAAAAAAGTAAAAATCAAAGTCATATGTTTCTCCAGAAGGACTTTATGAATTTCTTGACAACAAACTATGCTCATGAACGCTCTGAATTTCAGAAAACATTTTCACTTATTTTTTATGCAGGTAGATTTTTATAAACATCTTTCTCCCCCCTTTTACAAACATCATTTGCTTTTTTCCGAAGACAAAAATAACAAAGTGGGGAGGGAAATTATCAAGGCACTGAAAGCAGCAGTGTTTTTTTCCTACACATATAGAAACATTCTAGCAAAAGCAAGGCTTGGTATTTAGCTTGATAACATACAGATGAAGGAAGAACATTCCCAATAGAGCCGCCCCACAGGGGAGGATTTTAAAATTTGTTTAAAATGGTATTTGACCACATTACGCTGCTATATTCATGTGATGTCATGCTTGTTGCAAGACAGAAAATGTGCTGCTCAGACTAACATCTAAGGCAGCTCTAACCAGGATGGGAGGATTAGTTTGGCCTCTTTCAAGAGAATAAATTATTGCTGAAGATGTTTACACAATGCAGCTTCATGAGCCTGAAAGGTTGCTTTCAAAAGAGGCCCGGGCCCCTGGCCGGAGGAATGCAAGCGCAGCCCCTGTGGGGAGACAGCCCGGCAGGGCAGACCGAAACCCGGCGGCTCAATTTCATCCTCTGTGTTTCACTTCAGGTGACTATTTTTGGGAGGCACAGGGTTGTATGAGTTGGTGCTGTAACTAGCTGGCTTTGAAAACATTCAGAGTATTTTAGACACGATGGTCTCCGAATCATGTTTTAAAAGCAATCTGCATTGTAGGAAATGTTAAAAGAGAAAAAAGGAAAAAGTCCAACAGCGGCAGCCTGCAGCATTAAAAAAAGAAAAAAAATCTAAAAATCAGATCAGGAAAAAAGTTGTCCTCCTTTATATCACTGCACAAATACACAAAGAAAAAAAGCCTAGCTGTTCTGAAGTCAACGGCAACACGCAGAGTATCATAAGGCAGCACAAATTTGGCCTCGATTTATTCCTCAAGTGCTCTAAAAGAACACAGCATTTCCTAATTTTTACACAGCTGTATGCAGACATCACCACCACTGCCTACATATCACACATCAAGAAACGCTAAATTAAACGCAAATTTAAATGAAACATCATTGACATTTTGTTTCCATCTTTTCAAAAAAGAGAATAACCAGACTGAACCCTTTCATAACACTCAAAATATGTGTATTTAAAAAAAAAAGGTCGAGGGGGGTGCAGGGAGGGAGAAAAAGGTGTTCTCAGATTTGTGCCCAGCTCCTCACTACCAATTCTTTCGTTGAAATACAGAGTAGAAGATAGAGAGACATGGGGATTGCCAAGGTGCGGAGCTTCAAAACAGAAGGGGGCTTACAAGGAGGACCAAAAAAACCTGCTGTAAAGCATCTGCAAATTAAGTAGGAACTGAAATCAACCCAGTACTTACTTTAAAGTCTTGCCCATTAAACTCCTGTTATAGTGAAGACAAGAAAACCCCTGATTGACTTTAAGGCTATGAAGAACCTACATTAAATCTCACGGCATTACTTGTGCTTAAAATTAGGAAGTAACTCCAGGATCTTGCCAAACAGGAGGCCATGCCACCAGGCTGCTGCGCTCACCACCGGCTGATGCCTCAAACCCCCAGAGCAGGGAATCTCAACCTGGGATGCACAGGCTCTGGGGAAAAATAAAGTTTTAAGAATTTAACAGTTAACAAAAGCAAGCTTATTGTCTGTAGGCTTAGTGGAGTTTGCACTTCCACTGTTTTGTGGGGGTTTTGTGTTTGTTTTGTTTTTTAAGGAGGACAGTGCCACAAAGAAGGCTGAAGCTATTCCACATGCAGTACACAGCAACAACTGCACTGGGAAAGAAAAACAGCGTACCTTGTTTCTATACCTAGTAATAAAATAAATCATTCTCCTCTCCTCCCTCTCCCAATTTCCTTTGCTCTCCTGGACATACGCAGTCTCTCAAAACTTACTTTTTCAGCTACTTAAACCTGACTGTTTGGTGGACTTGGCAGCGTTCGGTTTGCGGTTGGACTCGATCTTAAAGGTCTTTTCCAACCTAATTGATTCTATGACTCAGGTATCACCTGCTTCCTAGAGACACTCTCCCGAGTCCCCACGCAGCACCGCCTGTGTGAGCTATCGCCTTCCATCCACAAAGGCCAAAGCTATTGTAACCACTGTTCTAACAGGCTCTTCCACAAGGAAGCTTGGGAAAGCGGTATGATAATTTCTGGGGATCAGGCAGGGTTAGACATGCCAAGTCACTTGGGAGGAATGACACTGTATCAAGTTACAAAATACCTGCAAAGCAGTATTTCATGCATCCACCTAGTTGCGGGGAGAGTAGCAACACACAGCACCTGACTGTATGGTGTAACCTTCCATTATGCATCTTACACCAAACACTGCAGTCCCCCCTCCCTCATCCCCACACTTCCTTCTTTCTCTCCTTAAAAAGGAGGGGGAATGGGGGGATGAAGGAAGGTAAGTCTCCTTTTGCAAGAGGAAAACTTTTTTAAAAGAAGATTAAAAGATTAAACCTCCATCTAGCACAAGAATATTCTGAATTTATGGCTTAAATTTGGAAGCCTGCAGGCAAATTAGAGGCAAGACATCTCTGATCAACTACGCAATTCTTATCTCCCTTAAACAAAGAAACACCTCCATCAAGCATATGGATCATCAACATGCCTCTTGGAAGGGACAAGAGAGATTAGGTATCACCAGTTGTACAAGCTACACTTTACAAATCCTGTGTCAATTAAAAGATGCTGTGTATTCTGAAACTCCCACGCTCCTCATGCCTACACATCTTCTGTAGGCTTTATTGGCAGCAAAAGTAGCGGCATTTGGCCCAATAACTGGGAGGATGCTAAAGCTTAATTCAATCCTCTTCCCTGCACTCTGGGTGCAAACAAAACTAACAGAACAAGTCAAAACTGGCCAAAAAGTTTTTCCAACTACTACTACATCATTCATGCACAAATGGTCCAGCATTTTTTATCACGTAACAGAAAGCCGCAGTGCCCAAGCCCACCAGAATACCCCTCCTTATTCTTACCACAGTCGCATCCTCCCTCTGGGACCCAGAGGGGTAACCTCACCAAAAATCCACCCCAGTGAGGACTTCACATTGCAGATACTGCACACCACTACAAAACTTTGTTTGAAACAGTGGGAAAAGAAAAGAAATTCCATTACAACACTGTAAATGTGCAGGTTGCTCACATCTCAAATACAGACTGCAACTCTTGATCCCTTCAGCTCAAAAAGCATGGAATAAAACTGGAAAATGTACAGAGAAGCGTGACAAAGTCCCTGAACTATTCACTGTGCATGAAAACAAGATTTTTCTTCAGTACTTAAGCCTGAAGGAAAAAACCAACGATAATTAAAAATCACAATTATTGTCAGACTAATTGCAAGTAAAATGCTTAAACCCACATTTAATTCTTACGAATAACTGGACTGTAGCTGCACATTCCTTCTACCACCCAGAGATACTGTTAGTGTACAGAAAATAATTTTGCTTTTTATAAGCCTTTCCAAAACTTATTTCCTAGACCAAGGGGAAAAAAAAAAGCATACCAGACTCCAGGCCAGTTTTGTCTTGTTTTTTTTTTTTCTTCTATGCCAGCTGTGAGTAAAAATAAGTCTGAGAGGACAATAGGTCTTCTGACAAGTCTTACCTTCAAGTGATGTAAATTCACATCACTATACCAAAGTCAACTACAGCTCCCAAGAGCTTACAAGAAAGCTGTAAGGCAACACTCATAGCATGGAAGGCCCTAAAATTGTTGCATGGCTCATTTCAAATGAAAGTAATATATTTACATTAATCAATATTTTTATAAGCCAGCTGTCTTTATTACCATGTAAACACTGTGTTTGATTAATTTAGGGAGCAGCATTTCACTTCAGCATTATCACACAACCAGCAGGTACGCTGAAATTGGGACGGCTGCTTTCCACAGCAGTTAGTTTTTAACTATACACGTAACTAACGGCACATCAGCTTTCACACTGTAAAATTTATCAGCATTAGAATCTAGTGGACATCTAGATCCAAATGGCAACTCGGGTATCTCAATCCCTTTCCCGCTACAAAAACAGACTAAAACATGAAGAAAGAATCCAAGTCAGAACCAATCCCTGGCAGGTATGTCATCACACTGACTAGCTTCTAATCATCCTGTACAATACTCAACAGCAGCGTTGTGTGTCTCATTTCCTGATATCATCTGGAGTTGGGCTCCAAATAACAGGGGGAGACACAAACACGTTGGAAGACGCAGTCGTCACCACTTACACTCCTCTCTCTGCTCTGAGAATCTGAACGAACCTGAGCTATAGCTGCCCTCTCTGCCCAACCTTACAACCACCGCTCCATACTGGTTCTTCTTCCAAGCCTACAGTTCAGTATCTCACTGCTCTGTACTTTAACCTCAAACAGCAAGAGACCGTGTTCAGTGGTGCAACAATTCCAGACTCAGTACTTCCATAATAAGCATCCATTGGCAAAACTGGTTTGGTAATTCAGTCTAACAGGAAAATGGTCTCCTCAGCTACCTCCCAGCCAGCAGCCGTACTTGAAATTAATTTCTGTTTGTTTGTTAGAGCTCTCAGGGTGGATGTTCAGTTCACCCTTGAAGTGAATTAGAGTATTCAGACCCCAAAATCCTTTGGGCTGTCCAAATTTTCCATCATCCTCAACGTTACACTTTACCTACTGAGGAATCTCCTCCTTACTCATAAAATAAGATGATTTTTTCTACTGAAAGAGCTCTCAATTCTTATTTTCGTCCTCTTTCGCAAAACGTTTAGATGTTTAGTACCATTATGTTTTTTATTCTGCTACAGTTAAACTAAATATTCTAATGAAATAAGAACACATTCAATTATGAAATCTGCAATTTTAATTACAATTTTCTCTCCCAATCTACTTTTAAACTCGAACCAAGCCAAGACTGTTGTTTGTTCATGTTTGAACAATGTTTTATTTACCATGGATAAAAGGAGAATTATCTAATACCACTTACATGGAGTCATAAATTGATTTTTGATTAACGTTTAATCAAAGAGACCCATCTGCGCAACAAAAAAGCAGGGAGCAGAAAGCCTTATTCGTGGCAATTTCTTCCATGTCAGCTCTCCCTAGCTCTGGGTAATGACACTAGATCCTTCCTCTTCTGCTGGTACCAGGACGCAGCACTGTTGACACAGCACTTTACAACAGCCAGATAGTTTCCTCCGGGAAATGCTAATTTAAAATAAGATTATTTATTTTAAATACAAAGACTCTACAGCCGAAAACAAGGAGTAAACACTTTAAATCTCAAATGCTTATAAAAATTAAAAGCACCAATGACAACCTTCCCTATTTCTGGCAGGCAATCAAATCGAAGGTGCACAAGTCTCAGGTACCTCCAGCTCCTTCCCTCCCCAGCACTGTCACCTGACAGGGCCGCATGTGAAAACAGCATTAAAATCCGATGTCTCACTGAGGATGAAGTCACAGTTTAAATGAAAACGGAATATTAAAGTCTTCATTGGAGTACACGTGACTTCTCCATCAAGAGACTCAAAGGACCAGGGGAGCATCAGCATTTAGAAGCAGTCAGCATTCAAGACCAATACTGTGCAATAAAAAACAAATACACAAGAAAAATGAACATTTCCAATTGTAATCAAAGAGGTTATTTAGCCTCAAAAGGAGGTCCTCTCTTTCAAAGCAGAAACATATATACCAGTTTGGTGGTGTAAATGCCTTGTCAGCATGCCCTCAAGAGGGATGCAGTGGGGGGTGATCCCAAAGCAATCCTGGGATATTTGGGGCAATTCAGAAACATCAGAAAGGCAAAGGGCACTGCTTTAAAATGTTCGGTCCCCAAGCCTCTTTTTGCCAAATATAAACACACGGTAATTTTTTTTCAACAATTAAGATCTCCCAAAGGTATATTTAAAAAAAAGTGACAAGAACAATCTTAATTATAGCCCTGTTAACACATTATGATAATGAGTACTTATTCTTTATCAGACTTTTTTTAAAAAAATTATTATTGTTCTGAATTATACAAAGACTGGTCTAAAGAACAAGGATCTTGTTGCCAGAAGAAACAGCATTTCCTGAGGCCTGTTTCTGCCTTCAACTAACAGTTTTAATTTTGGCTTTAGAAAAATAACTGCATGTCCTCAGCTGGAGGGGAAAAAAGTTCCCTTCTTCCCCCTCTCCCAGATGCTCTCAGGACAGCAACATCACCATTTGTAATAACACATTTCATTAGCCTTCAGGAAAAAAAAAAAAAAAAAAAAAAGACTAAACCTCTGGCTATCCTTGTTCAGGTAAACAACAGGAGATTATTACAGAGTTAATACTTGTTTTCGTTCATATTCCTCTTCCTCTTTTTCACGTCCCATGGAAGCCCCAGACTAGAATTACAGCCCAACAATAGCCCAATTGTCGCCCCCGGCAGCAACTTCCATCCAAACAATAGATCTTTCCCTTTTCTCTCCACCCAAAGTAAAATTAATAAGGAAAAAATTCTCTGATTACAGGGTAAAGAAAAACATTTTTAAGGGGGAAGACAGAGAGACCCATGTATGTACCATGGGATTCTGAGCTTCCTTTGTAGAGAAGAATGTGCATTCCCTTTCCCAGGCTCCTTTGTATCCCACAGCCCCTCGCCCCTCCTATGCAGGGGAAGAAATGAGGAGGAAGGTTATGTGCTCCGGCATGAACGGCATTTCCTAAGAAGGTCATTTTAACCACTACACTGGGATCCTTTCTTTAAGAAGTCTCACCTATTCTTACAAACATCAGAGGGAGACCTGTGAGCCCCCTTTATTTCGGCACCACGATAACCTGAAAGCACACGTGCCTGCCCTCCGAAACGGAGCTCAGAGGAATTCACACTACGAGGAGAAAACCGGACTGGATTTACAAAGCGAACATTTTTTGTGGCAAAAGGTTATTTACATAGAGGAACAAATAGGTTTTATTTCCCACTTTCAAGATGAAAGAATACATGTTACTGCACTGCAAATATTTTGGTAACATGTGCCAAAAGCCAAAAATGAAGGGAGAAGCCCCTCCTTTCGAGAGAGGAAAAAAATCCCCACCTACTATAGCCATGGCTGCAAAGGCTCAGCATTTGTTTCTGTCTGCTAAGGAGCCCAACATTTATTTCGGAAACAAAGCGATAACGAATAGTCAAAGCTGCCTTCCAAAGAAGTTCTCAAGTATTTAAAGAATTTTCTTGTGCTCTGCCAAATATCAGTCTGTTCCTCACAGGGCTCTACCACTGCAATCAGGGCAACATCTGTTGGTTGTGGGGTGACACGAGAAGGAAACAGGATATTTTGTGATTTTGCAGTAACTGCAGAAGCTGCCCAATGTGAAATTCACATTGATATTAATTTCAGCTTCTGCCTGCTAGCATTTACTCATGCAACAGCTAGTTAAAAGCTCTTTGCAAGTGCCTTGAAGTATGTGAGATTTGTCTCCACTAATCAAGGTTTATTCTCCTTTACATTTAAGTACTTACTAAATCACTGCTCTCAGTAGTTCTGACATCTGATTTCTCCTCACTATAACTATTAAAAAAGGTTCTGTCATTTGGCTATTGCAACTGGGAACATTTACAAAAGCAGGTTTGATTTCAATAAGAAAATCCTGTTGATTTTCAGTAAGAAAATACACATAGAAAAACCCAATACTACAAATGTGCACAGAGGCTGCCTCGCCAGCAGAGCTCCCACGTTAGTTGAAGTCTCTGTCCCAGTCCCGAGGTAGCATGTTCTTTCTAACGACTAAATTCAAAGTTTGAGTTTTAATAGAAACTTGCAGCTCACCAGGAACATGTCCACCTCCACCTAAGGAAACCTCTATGAGCCACCTGGGATCAGGCCAGAATTTTTTAGTCTTGCTCAGGACACACCTGCAGCTGAGCGAGCCGGGCATCGGCAGCATGCAGCTGTCAGGCAGCATTGCACAAATCCTGTTTAGTATCCTGCGCAGCATCCAAGATCCTTCACAGGCTCTCAGGTCAATGGGGCCTGATGCCAGAAACTCGACCAGATCATAGATAATGATATTCTAAGGGAAGGCACAGCTTCTTATTTATAATAGATAATGTGCTTGTAAGATGTAAAATAACTGAAGAGAAAACCTACCACTTGCTGATAAGTCTCCTTTACTGCTTCGAATGCCAAACTAGTCAGAGAAGGAAATCTGGGGAGATGGGGGAAAGCAGAGGTTCTTGCTTTGGATACCCCACTTTGACAGGTCCTTGTACTGAACCAACCATTGGTAATGACAAGTCCCCATTTTGCACAGAAAATAGTAACAGGACTACAACAGTTTACTACAGAAGCTGTACTTGCTCTTTTATGTAGGGAGATCAAACCCAGTCCATATGTCAATAGTTTCAACAGAGGGCAAGATCCTTCCCTGCCCAGAAAAGCTGCGAGGCTATTACCCTTGCACATCTGCAGGAACACAGCAAAACATTAGAGCATAGAGCAATGCTAAAGGTGCACAAATTCACTGTACATGTGACACCACAATCTACAGGATGAGAAAGCCTGGGGCTGTAGCACCGTCCCGCACTCAGAGGTTAGTGCGTTTGCTGTTGATAAAATCATTATTTCAGTGCAGTTCCTCATTCAGTCCTCCATATAAGACTCCAGCTCTGCTTTCTCCCAGGGCCACCAGCTCACAACAGACAAGACTTCCCCATCACCAGGTGCCAACGCACCAGGATGGAGCAGCTCCTGCATGCAGAGCTGACTCACTAAGGGCATGGCTTCCCAAATGCATGTCACCTCCAGTAACAGTTCAAGTCAGGAGATTTTGGCAATTAAAGAAGGGAGCAGGAAGGCAGAGGGTACAGTTGTTGTCCGTAATGTTTCACAAAACTACCCGAGCCTCACAGCGTCAGAAGGCTGTCCTTGTATCACTTTCCAAGCGTGCTTTACGTGCTCTCTTCAAGCAATTTCTCCAGCAATATGTAGATCCTGAAGCTGTGATTTAGGTCCTAAATTTTGAGAAAAAGGCCCATTTTAAAAATGCCGAAGCCGTGCTATACCAATAACCAGCAGCTATACTCACTGTACAGGAATTCTGCGGTATTCATGAAAACTCTGCATCCACCAGAAAAACGTTTTAACAGGCAGAGATGATGGTTTTTTGGAAAGAATTAACACTGACATTGTTACTTACACTCCTTAAGGAGGATTACTAACATTTCCTTGCTTCATTTCCTTTTTGGTTTATGTTTAAAGACAAATATTTTGTTTATAGTTAACTGAGCACGCATCCAGCTGATCTGTCTCAGAGTACTTCCTGCAAGTTCACTCGGCAAAAATCTCCGGACTGCCAAAGGCTGCCACACAGTCAAGTCAGATAACCAGGGTACGTTTGGGGGAGTTGGAGGATTGGAAAATGAAATGCGCCAGCTATTCTTCCTTCTCCAACAAGGCATTTATGAGGTGAAGATGTCATGCAGAAGTCCAGTATCTGCAACAGCTCGTAAATAATGTGCAGTTTGACACTTCTCTCACAGACACAGTAAAAGGAAGAAAAAACCCTACCACCCGTGGTTTGTTTATGTAGGTAAATTTAAAATTAACTTCAAACTCCATTTCATTTTATGATTGTGAATAATCCTCACCTCTGTCTGCCCTTTCCATACTTGTGACTATAAAGGAATACAGGAGAAAACAGTATTCCTACAGCTTTCTAGAGCTTAACCTTCACTGCCAGCTTCTCTAGCATGCCAAGAAAGGAGCACGCAGGTAAGTGAAATGCTATGACTACACGGTGTCTCTCAAATTCAGAGTATTTGTTCATGAGAAAGGATTTTGCTTATAATTCAGCCCACTACTTTCTGGAATAGATTGGAACTATTTCCCCAACAGAAGTGTACAAGCAGCAGATTAAATTCAATTGCTATGATGGTTAGCTACGGTATCTCTCAAGAAGCTGTTCAAGACTTTTAGATAGCGGAGGCCATTTTAAGACCATCCGGTGCATTTCTCAGCTAACATCTGCAATGCTATAATCAAGCAAAACGCATGGACTTTTCCTGTAGGTCTTTATAAAGGTGGTTTAGAAAAGGAAATTGGAGCATGAACATAGAGGTACTTGGCCCAAGATCCCTACAGACCCCAGAGTCTTCCCAATGCCCTATATTCATTCCACAAAATCTTTACATGGAAAACACCTTGGGTCACTTGTGGAAGTCCCAAAAAACTGCCTGTAAACCACATGTAGGCCATGCCTTCAGCAGACAGGATATCTTTGACTATTCTCTGAAGCTTCACTCAATCTTTTACCATCTAATGTAGCCACCCTGAGCTCATGGAGCATTTAGAAAAAACAAAGCAAGGTAGAGCAGAGGAATACAATTTATGACAAACCTTGAGAAGCCTCAGCCTGGCTCTCACAAGAGGGAGAAAAGACAGGAACAAACCATATCCTCTTCTGTACAGTATCATTAATATTCTGGAAGGTGTTATGGGAGAGTTGCTTTTAAAACTGCTGAAAATTACGTATTTTGATTGTATCTTGCAGCCATTAAGCGCTCAGAGTAAAGACACAGCCAGCTCCTCCCTGCCTTTACTGACAACCCTTTACGTGCACAAGCTTCCAGGTAGCCCTCAGCATCTTAGAGGCATCCCTCAACGTAAAGTTGATTGACTCCAAAGGTCACTGAAAGCAGGGACATTTTCCAACAAAGCTTAATGGGTCTCGATCCAGCCGGACAGAAGCCAGGACACTGACCTGAGACACATGTACTGCGCATACGTAAATGAATACTTTGGCAGGGGGTGCTGCAGAAGGCCAAAAGGAGAAATAGTAAAGACAGGGATTAAGAATATCTGTCACAGTAATATGTTTGGCTCACCTGCAACACAGTCTATACTGGCCTTCCTTCCACTTCTGTCAAGTTACAGCCACCTTGGTTTCTAGGCTAGAGCATGGATGACCTGTAATTCTCACTGCTAGAGCATCTTTCTTGTACACCTCCAAGAAAAGTAACACTGAGGAAGAAATGACCAGGAAACCCTGCTCACCACCCGAGTCCCCGCTCCTGAACTTCCTTTCTGACTCACACTTAGCCGCACTTAAAATTTTTAGCAGTCTGCTAGGGTAGCTATGATTCCTCACTCCAGTTCATTTAAGGACCTTAATTGTTTGTTTTGGCTCCAACTAGCAACCGTGTTTATGAAAAACAGGTTAAGCTTTTGGCACCAAATTGTTTTCAAAAAACCTCAGCCTTTGAAATAGTGCCTTCTTTAAAAAAATTGTTTTCTACCTTTAGACACTGCATTTTCTCTTCAGAGAGACATTTCACCTCCACTTCTCACTATAGTGGTGTTAGCTTTTTGTGTTCCCATTAATAACTCACTTTCCTCAACAGTTCATAACTTGATCTAAAAGGTTCTGTCTAAGCTAAGATGTAACACATGACATTTCAGAGAAATCTAAGTTATTACTTCTAAATAAAAATAGAAGATACTCCTGCCGCACGTAACCATTTGTGGATTTCAAATTTTCATGGTACGTTTGCATAAATAAGGTGGACTTGTACACTGTAAGTATCTCTAAGTGGAGGCTAACCTTTACAATTCAGCCCTTTAATTCAAAGAAACCCTCCTGATGCCTCATGCATCAGTGTATTGCTACTAAACACTGCACAAGACAGTTCTGCGAAACAAAAATCTCACCAGTCTAAAACTGGCCACAAGAGTTTATGCTCACATTTGAGATTATAAAAGCAGATTTCACTCCACACTCAACAGCCTCTAGTACCAGGAAAAAAAAAAAAAAAAAATCCAGTAATCACGTCCCAGAGTGAGAACCTATCGTTCACGGCAGACCACATTCCTGATGAAGACACGTGTATAAATGCAGTAGGAAATCCTGAGCATAGGTCAGTCACCTCCTTTTTTTAGTTAATTAAAAAGTTGTTATTTTTTGATTCTAGTTTAATACTTGTCCACAGTATTTTATTAGTCTCGGTACTTCAAAGATTTATTTGGATGTAGAGGAAGGGAATCGGCTGTGACTGTTTTCTCCTGAAGGTATAGTCAGAAATGAGACAGCTAAAAGTCACTGAAAATTACAAAAAGCTTATGTTAAAAAACAAACACCAATTTTTCCACCAAAAAAAAGGTGAAAACAGAGTATCGACACTGAGCCTCACTGGGCCATACTAAGGTCATAAGTGGCCTGATGTTATTTCTTGTCCATTTGAAATGGTTTTGGTCTCTGGCATGATCATATCCAGGAAGACATTTCCAATACACTAATGCCAATACAGCCACCCTCTTTTAGGGTCATAATTGGTACATGTTACAAGATTCAAAAGCCACAAAATGTTCCAAAACAGCCTGGAGTCGCTAGGACGATGCTCTCTTGGGACAAAAAACTCCAATATTCTTCAGAGACTACTTACCAGAGAAACAAACTGAATTAAAGCAGTAATCCCTCTACAGGCAAGCATCTCAAAGTGCAACACCAGAACGAAATGTAGGCTAAAAAGTACACACTTTCAAAAGAAACTGCCTGTTTGTCATCTACATTGAAGGATACACTTTAATTACCTATTCGCATAGCACTGCAAGAATTAAAAGGGGGGG
>NW_009220308.1:11592-27867 GCF_000690835.1 Fulmarus glacialis | reverse complement strand
GGGGGGGAGAAGGGGAAGTCCTTTGCGGTGGGGGAGGAAAAGGAGAGAGGGAACCAATATTGCGGGGGGAGGAAAAGGAGAGAGGGAACCAATAATCAGCATCTCACCGAAAGCCATTAAAAAAAAAAAAGGTCAAAAACCCCTTCCTTCAGACAGTGGTGTCAGGCAGCAACAGGAAGCACGCTCAGGGTGCTTTCAAACAAGCATCAACTACAGATTTGAACCTGGACCACGTAAGCCGCATGTCCTGCGTCCTATCTTGCTCACTGCTCTTTCCATCTGTTTTGCAGCAATCAGAACTTAACCTGAGACCACAGGGCTCCCTACAGAACATTTGTACCCTAGGGAAAGGCAAAGTTTAGAGGGAGAGTGGCCAAGCTATCTTGTAGCACTCAGCTAAGACAGCGAGTGCTTGGGGAACGGTCAGCTGTGCCACTTGTGGAGATGTCTGCAGAGCTGTCACTTCAGCTGCCAACAACAGAGAAGAGGAAGGAGAGAACAAAAAGCACAAATATATCCAAGCCCTTTTGGTAATTCTGCCTATCAACTTAAACTTAATATCAGCTTACTCAAAAGTGAAGTCCAACTTCAGAATACAACTTTGGTCAAATTACTGACATATAAAATTAAAGCTCATGCAATATGCTAGAAGACTCTGATGGAAAGAGAAGCTGTATTATTTCCTAACTCCTATACTAGCGTCAGCCAACGTTTTCTAACCAACTGCCTACAGTTAGATCCCCAGCTCCTTTATCTGGCCTCTTAAACAACACCAGTTTGTGTTTTAGAAGGAGAAGAATCTCACCACCACCCCATTCTTCTACCAAAGCATTCTTGCTGCCAAAGGGACTGCTCCAGCTGAAGTGGCAAGGATGTCCAAGCCATCTGGCAAAAACGGAGTCATCTCCACCTACCAGTTGGGTAATCACTACATCCCCTAACCTTGACGCTACAGCAGGAAATCTTCACTCCACAAATCACCACATTTAACTATTAAAAGAGAACCAGGCCATCAAGCAAGTCAGCACAAGTAAAACACATCAGTAATAGTTTGGAAATTCCCGACGCACAACCCAAAAAGCAGATCTAGCATCCGAATGTGGACTTAGAGCACTGCTGACATACTTTCCAATTCATGCTACTCACATAGCAAACACAGGAACATAAAACTGTACTAAAGGACCTCAACAATTTTGTACAAGTTCAGCATGTTAACATTTCAACAGTTTTACTTTACAGATAAGCCATTTCCTATGTCAGATTATTATTTCTATTACCACAAACGATCAGAAAAACTGTTGACTGTTTACAATTGCAAAACACAATGAAGGAGCAAGGATACACATGCCCACACTTACCTGCGCTTGGGCCACACTGGCTGGTGCATTTTTATATCACACTTTTTCAAATAACTGTATCTACAGTCTTTGTGTTGGCAAACTCAGCCCCACAAACATCTCCAATTTGTGTTACAATACAAAATTTACCATTTTAACGCATCAGGAATGACTTCGAGTCACAGTTGCAGGTAGCAAAAAGATCATTATGTCTAGTCTTCAGTTTTCAACTCAGCTACATAAGACTTTCCCAGAATTAGGCGGGCTAAAAAAGGAAAAACTTAAGCTGTACTGTTTTTGCTTTCAACTAACAAGTGTTCCTCTAGGAAACCACGTATGAGAGATGCCCTATAAATTAAGACTAAAAAAATAATTAGTTGCTATTTTTCAACAATGTCCTATAAAGAGTGGCTGTCCAGTACAGAAAGCTGCAACTTCTCTGTCTAAAAAGGGGACTCAGATCTGTTTGGGCTTCATCTTGCTTGTTACAGAAGCCCTAAAGCACCAATCTAAGCTTGCCATGAGCACAGGAAACACAGTAAACACCGCAGTGGTAATGGTTCCTCTCAGAGCATCCTCCCCGACTTATCTCACGTGAAACACTTCATGTGCCTTCACATGAATGCACACACTTACATACAAGTGTCTGTACCAACAGCCATCCATCAGCTGTAGCCTCGAGTATTTTATGGCCTCTTTAGGTGTTTTAAGCTGTTTTGGAACATATTGATAGTTGTAAAATATGGTAAATGTCTTCCTAGACTCAGCATCAATGCTGCTAAACCACCCAAGATTAACTTAAATGTGTAATGTTCTTTTAATTATTTTCCTGACGTATTTTATTCTGATGTCAATACTTGCCATTACAGCAGGATTCTTCACAAGAAAAGAAGGAAACTGTGAAAAGGACTGAAATCCTAAATCTTCTCTCCCTGTGGCCTAATGATACAGGAGTTCTCCATACATCTGGCAGTGAAGAAAAAAATAAATTCAAAGATGCCTTTTGATTTATAGCTCCAGTGTGGTTTCTTAATAATATAGCTATCTTAAGCTGTTGCATACATTTAAAAATATTCTGACTCCTTCAAAGATGAATTACAGTAGCTGCATCTTTAACTGAAGTTCACATAAATATCTTCTTTTTTTTCCTCCAAGAAAACAATTACAAAACATTAAATCACTTTTATATCACACTATGAAAACAAAAACCTTTGATTTGGGTCACGATATGAATAGCTTTCACAACCACCAGAGAAATGCAGGCTGCTTCACTGCTTAGCTTCCTGCTTGCAGCAAGTCTGACTTACCAGCCACTTGCCACAGGTCAGGAGGAATCAACCGTTCACAGCCTTCCACCTTGCGATTTCTTAGTTTATAAAGACAACACGCCTCTCTCTACCTTCTCAGCCCTCACAGAAGTGATCCAAAGCACAATCTTAACACCACCTTTGTACTGTTTCCCAAGCCTCATGCTTAATTCTCATTGCAACAACAGTTTTAGGCATCCTAAACTGGGTCACAGAAATATAAAGTTGATCAAACATCTCTTGTATGTGCCACGTGAAATCCAACGTAGACTGAAATAGGAAAGGAATTTCAGTACCTGGACTGGAGAAGACCTACCTGAAAACTTAAAACCATCAGTTCCCCCTGACATTACCTCTTCTTATCCCAAATGCAGAAAAAACCTACAGCCTTCCTTCTTCCTTCCCTCCTCCTCCTCACCATTTATGTTTCTGCAGAAAAACTTAAAAAAAAAAAAGTAGTACTAGAAATAATAAAATGGGACCCTGTCTATGCTCTAAGACTAATTTACTGTTCTAGATCTGTTTGCTCACATCTTTCTTCTCTGGCTAGCGCCAACGATGTCCTCACACAGTATAATTTTTTTTTTCTTCCCCCTCTTCTCCCCCCCCAATCTACCTCAAACTGTACATACAGTCATTGTTTTGAGTATCAGAAAAGGTGCCTCAGCTCTCGTTTGAAAACCTATTAAATTTCACTCAGAAATAATTAACAGCTCTTACAGCCTCCAACAGCTTGAACCACCAAGATGCTCAATTCAGCCTCTGCTAACTGGATAGGAGGAAACAGAAATAATGTGAGTAATGTAGAGCTTATCTATGGGATTTGCTAATGAAAAGTAAGACTCAAGTGTATAGCACAAAATAAATATGAAAATAAGAATGGTGTACCACACACATAAAAAGTAGAAAACACATACCAACACATATTCTACCCAGCACACACAGGGCAGAACAGCAAGTGCTGTTAAAAAAAAAAAAAGTAAGAAAATCAGTTTGCCTGCTCATCATGTGTTTCATGAAAGAGCTGTAAGAGCTCCCACAGTCTTGGGAAACTTCTGAATCTCATGAACTGCAGGAGTGATGAATTGTGTTTTATGTGCACTTAACTCTCAAATAATAAACTTCAAAAGGTTTGATCCCCAGCAGCTCCTGGTGGTGAGAAAGGGACAACTGGCGAGAAGGGGCTGCTACTCTTGTTCTGTGGGCACAGGGGCTGCCAGGCATGTGACATCACCCCTCCTGATTGGCTGCCAGTGACATCATTTTATTATTCAGCTTCATGTTTGCATTTCAGCTTCCCCCTTTCAGGGACCTCCAGACCTCACACAGCTCCGCCAAGTCGAGAGGAGCGAGGCAGCACGCCCCGAGCAGCACATCAGAGCCTGGACCTGCCTTCCCCACCTTGGGGCTTCCCTGCACAAAAGCAGTAGCAAAATGGAGAGGCCTGTTGTTTCTCTATTTAGGTTGGCTTTCTGAGCTGGGGAAAGGTGATAGTGCTAGGAAGCTCACCAGGGGTCACAGCCTTTTAGCAAGGCAGCAAGAGTTAAAGCAAAACTCTAAGAAATTTGTTGCAGAAAAAGACCTGAAGACTGGAAAATGGAAACCATGTGCAATGTAACAACAGATGCAGTTAATAACATCCATGCACATACACGTAATTATACACGGATACACAACATGTACGAGTACAGTGCGCAAGCAAACAAATTCCTCCAAAGACTGCTTAAGAGCACCCGAGTATCCATTCTTTTGTTAACATCCATAAGGGATCTAACACAAAGCGTATCATCTCCTGTTTACCCCTCCGCAACGGCGAGGCTGCCTTTGTTCCAACCTAACATCCTGCTTCCCCTTATGCGATCGCCCCTTCTGAACTCGGACGCCTGTAACCTGATACAAAAGAATGTTAATTTCTCAAGTGATTTTATAAAAGCACAGAATGAAAGTAACTTGATATTTTTCCCATCTTGAAAAATATTATTTTATAGCACATACCACCATAGGAAAATATATCTGGTCTACAACAATGCTTTGGAAAAATAAACTGAAAAATGGGCTGCTCTGCCTCTGTGTACTTAACTAAACGGTACGTTTTCTATTTAGCACACACATACATGCTAGGATGTGTATGCATGCATATATACAAATGCACAGATGTATGAATTATTCATGTGCACATGAACACAGATCAATCAGGCAGAAGATCAGTTTCAAGTAAGTACAAAAATATGTTAGTTAATGCTGAGCTTGAGTTAATAACATGGCATGGAGAGTAACTCATCTCAGACACCGCGAACTGTACTCGCCTATTAATGTATCAAAATGTATCTACAGTGCCTGCAATTTAAAAATGTTTTATGAACAACTTACACAAAATCAATTAAGCAAATACAATCGTGCTCATGAAATTAGTTTCTGTATTTACAAAACGCATTTTCTACACACTTTCAGCACCATGCATTTGAAGTGTATTTCCCATAAACCACAGCTCCATGTATCCTATGGAAAGAGCACAACCCTAAAGGATGGCCGTTCCTGAGCCTCTGACTATTCCCATGCATCCCGCCATGCGGGAGTGTAACTTTCAGACAGGCTGCATTGCTATCCTAACACATCTTATGACGAAAAGCCTTTAGAGAAAAGCTTCTTAAGCACGAAAGGTAGTACCATAGGCCACTATATAAATTCAGGCTAATGTAACTTTAGTTCTGCCCGTACAGCATCACTAGCCTAGTCATTTTTACATCTTATGATGCCACTATTTCTTCTATATTAAGAGAGCATATGTATTTCAAGACACTAAATTAATGCGTTTAGTTTTATTTTAGAAAGTATCCCCAAAGCCCCAGAACTACTTTTAAAACTGTGTCTTAACAGTTTAAGTTTTAATATATACTGCTTCCTACCTCAGCACATTTTACCAAGATAGTAATTCAGCCCTTGACACAAGGAAACTGAATGCTTTTATGTGCAAATGAAATAAAAATGCTATAAAACTGCTCTAGCTTCAACTTCTAGACAGTAACAAGGTGGGGGGAAAAACGCTGGTGAAATAAAGGAAATACAGAAGGGAGATTTTCTTTTGTTTACCTTGTGTGGTTTGGAATATGGTATTTCATAGGGGTATTTTTCCACCAACCGTGATCTCAGCGATCAAAGTTTCCTTGCTGCCATGTGAGAAACGACTTGAAAACGCAGAATCTGTTCTCATCAACACATGTCGACTGGGGTTAACAGGGTAAACCCCACATGCATCAGGGACAACACAGGTACAGCTTAGTCCGTCTGATCTTTTGCAGCAGACACGAGACAGCTGCTAGAAAATAGATACGCTCTTTGCTACTATCACAAGGGAATAGGTCACGCTTAGAGCACCACAGTGAGCCTTCTGGCTCGGCAAGCTTTTCCTGACTTCAGCAAAACAGGCTGCAATCGTTAAGCAGGACCTGAAACATAACAATCTCTTCATTTATCACACACTTTCCAGAATGCTCTAAAAGTCCAAGCAATCCATTTTGCACAAAGCAATGCATTTTCATACACATTCTTCCCCAATACGTCTCACCAAGAACAACCCCAGCAACATCCACCGCCACACCTGACCATACCTTGCAGCAGGAACAGCCTTGGGGAATCGTCCTACAGTTTCCAGCAGGATAGCACTCCTTGAGCTCCTTTGGCAAGGGAAAATGTTTACTCCCTGATCTGTTACAAATTTTCCAAAGAATTATGAAGTCGAGTTGCCCTCACTCCGATTTTGGCTATGAGATTGTAGAAGTTTCCAAACCTTTGCTACTAACCACCACAGTTCACGATGAGCCTTCAAAACACTCCCTCAACCAACCAATTAGAAGTATCAGCCTAAAAATGATTCAAAGAGGAGGACTGGAGGAGTCGCCACTGCAAGAGGACTCTTCCATCACATGCCAGAGGCAAGAACACACAAGACAATGCATCGCAAGACAGGTCCTACAGATAGATCAAAGACAACAAGCACCCAAGTTCCCAAATCCACCAGCTAAAACAAAATATCTCCCCAAAAGTACAGATGAAGCAAACTCCCACAGTTCATGTGATGAAATAATACTGATGAGCAGCAGCCTCAGGCAGATTTCTTTTGGAAACCATGTTAGAGCAGCCCATCAGTCATCTATAACAGAGTTTCTCAAGTTCAATTCCAACTGACCTAGAAGGACCACTTGGCCTTTAGGAAAATGGTTCCGAGATTTATTTTGCACAGTACTTCCACAAAGTGGAAGGTATTGTAAGTGTTGGGTATTTACTCATTACTTTTAGTATTTTGTAGTTTAGTTCTCTTTTCCAAGTGGGTAGAGACTTTTAATTATTAGTATTACTTTTAATCTGCACTCCTAATGCCTTCTAGGTCACCTGCAAAGAGGGCCCCAAGCCGAGAAAAACTGGTTCAAGTTATATCATTTATTTTGAGCCTCTCCATCAGGATCATCTTCTTCTGGATCATCTCCAGAGCCTTCCTTCTCTCACTACGCCTACACTTCCAGGGAAAATTGAGGAAGATCTAACATTTCCAAATGCTACCACTGTAAAATATACTAGACAAAAGTGTGAAGGACGTGAACCAAATCCCTAGAAGGAGCTTGAGGGTATCTTTATTTATGACACCGCATGAAGTTCTGTAGCATTGGGGTGTGTGTGTCTGTTTTAATAACAAGACTTTCACTGCAGCACAGATGACAGGCATGGGCACTCTGCTGTTTCGAAAAATTTTGGAACAACTGGACAGGGAGAACAAAAGGAAGAAACATTACTTCCAAACAAGGAGAGAGGTAAATTCAGCTTCCCCCACCCACCTTCCACAAAAACATCAAATATTTGCTTTCATAAATAATTGCAATAGGATGCCGTAGCCTTTTCCAACCAAACAATAGCTAGACTGTGTAATGTTTTGCCCTAGGCAGGGCCCGGGGGGAGGGGGACACAAAGGCCAGCTTTCAGGGCTTGGGGCCTCTCGCTCCGGCTCCTGCTCCGCCGGCATTGCTCCCTTCCTACTCCTTCGCCTTCCCGTGCCGTCGCTCCGCTGGGACTTTGAAGCAGCAGCCATCGGAGGCTCCTGCTACAAAGAAAAAAAAAAAAGAGGCAGCAAAAACAAACAAACAAAAGCTCATTATAAAGCCCCTCAGGCCCTGCCGCAGACCTCACACAGAGCAACATTTCTTATTTCCGCAGAAGGGGACCCTACGTGAGCCTTGTGGGACTGATTTGGGGGTGCTGGTGACCCGTAACAGCCATCGGCACACACCCACTTTTGCCGTCTGCCCCCTCATGCTACTCTCCCAGCTGAACAAGTGGCCTCTGAACAAGCGCGGCCTCTCGCTGTTTTTAAGATAAAAGCTGTCTAAGGGCAGCCACTACAGGCCAGGCAGGGCTGTTCGTGGATATTAAAAGAAAACAATGAAAAGACCTTTTCTGCCTATAAGGTGTTTTGAAAGAGTCACCCATTTGAGTTGGGAAACCTGAGAGCTGTAATTCCTGTACTGATCCACCTTCCTCCTTCACGTCAGGAATTAGAAAACAACCCGCCCCAGCAACATCAAAGGAGCACCAGTGCTCCCCAGTACCCAGCCAGCCATCGCAGGCACTCCTGACCGCCTTCCACGTCCCAGACAGCGCCACCGGTACACAGCTAGTCATGAACCCAAACCCCAGCTACAGGTCTAGCTGTCCTGGGGCTCCGGGCAGAACACTTCTTCCAAATAGATTATTCAGCTGGTTACCCCACCTCGTAGATAAGCACATTCAAAAATTATATATATGTCAGCTGCATCAGGAAGTACTCAGGCTGGGAAAAGACCAAGCCAGAGTAACAGGAGTGCCCAACCCTGCCTGCCTGAAATATGCATTAATTCTATGTAGTACTAGCAGCCCATACTAGTACCATCTCAGCACTGTAATCTCCCCAAAGCCAAATGTTTACCACATTATACTATTTATATATAACATAGTATATTATTCTGTGTAAACTGAATTTAATAGCTATTAAGTCAGCTATGAGACCAAATAGTTAGACTGTTCTTTACAACAGAAGAAAGCAGAGTACACATGGTCAGCTGCAAGAGCAGACAGTTACACCAAGTTTGCAATAAATCAGGTTATTTTGTTTGGGTTTTTTTTTTGAAGTGCATCAAAAAGACTGCAATAAATGCATCAGTGCAGGTACATCGATCTGAACTACACTTCAAAACACTCACCACACTACACAAAGAAAACAACAGACAGGTGCCAGCCACAGCAATTAAACCAAATTTTTGACAAATTTATGCAAAATGCCTTCTTCAAAACTTGCAGAAAAAACAGAATACAGATTAAAAATACATGGTCAAAAAACTTTCCAAGATGCATCTACAGATGGAGACACTGCCTGTTCTTCTATAGGCTAAGGCATAAAGAGGCATACAGAAAATGGGGAAAAAGCTAACGGAGCAAAACCACCTTATCATTGACCTTACCTGATCATGCTTTTAAAGTCATGCTTTGAGACATGACAGCGTATTTGAAAAACGTTCTCCTTTTCTACAGAGGGAGAATTTCTTTAAGTCACTCAATAGCCACAGAGCACATTTGAGCATCCGAAACCTGAAGCGTCCTGCCCTGTGTCAGAGCTGTCTGGCTTCACCTCTGCCAGCCCCAGCATGGCAGCACTGGCTCCTCTGCACCCCTCATCGCTCTGGAGATCCTTCAACTCCAGTACCTGTCCACTTCATGACATTAACACTTAGGATGTGTTGAAAGCTTGGGTGCCCATACCAAGTAAACTAATAGAGACTCAACCAAACCTCACTAAGGCACTTAAAAAAAAAAAAAAAAATTAATGAAGTTCTCTATGAAAGCGCTTTTTTTTGTCAGAAGTATTTCCCCCAGCTCTTTACATATATATATATATATGCCTATTTTTAACTTCAGACTCATTACTGATAATTTGCAGAGAGATTTAAACCGCCACCCATCAGCTGAATACCAACATGTTTGTAAGAGCTTAGTTTGGGGTTACAGTGATTCTATGCGTTTCCCCTTTCCCAGATAACAGAAGCTTCTGGCTAAAGTTGGAGCATTTATAGATATATTCGACAGATACAACAACGTCATGTATACATTACTCAGAGTGAAAAAGTTAGATAAAAACAGTGTTTCTCAATGGACTCTGCAGGTAATTAATTTAGTCCAAAACTGCTTTAGAAGTTCATTCCACAAAGTACTTCAAACAACCTCTGGTGTGACAAGCTCCAGCCTGGGCTCGGTAAATCCCCCAGCCCAGAGGAGCACGGCTGGTTTTGGGAGAACAGTGATCACACAGTCACTGGTACAGCCACATCCTGGTTTACCGAGGGCTTAGGAGATCAGGCACTTGGGTGGATCACTGGAGCCAAGTGGCAGAAAAGGGCAAAATTTCTTAGCCACCTGGAGGTGTAAGAAAGCTTCCCTTCCCCTGTCTCCAGGCCTAGTAATGAGCCAATTGTTAAAATGTAAAAACCCCCATGAATTTAGCAAGGCTGCCTTCCTTTTATATATGATAAATAGAAGCGACTTGACAATATGCAGTGGCCTGGATTACAATGCATTAACTCATCAGAAAGTATGCAAATGCTGCAACACAGAAGCACGAGAACAAAGAGCAACCTTCACACGGGACTTTCCGTACCTGCGCTGCCCAAGTTCTGGAGGTTATCTGGACATCACAAAACCCTGAGCACAGCTAAAAATCACAACAGCCCCTCTTTCTGCCTGTGCCTGCTCATGCTTCCTGGGAGAGTCGGGGTAAGGCAGGTAGCAGAGGTAATGCTCGCACAGCTCAGTCACACCTCCTGCCGACGCAGTGTGCAGGAGGCAGAAGCACCTTCCGCTGCCATCTCTGAAACCAGCCTTCACCGAAACAGCATCTTGGACCGAGGTCTGCCTTTCTACAAATTTGGGCATAAAGCTTCTAATGAGCTTGGGAGAAGCACTCGCTTTTTCAATTAACACCACATTTAGTAGGAAGAATGATCATTAGAGGCTTTTCACTAGAGCCCCCAAAAAATTGACATCTTATGCCAGAAACCAAGTGCATTACAAAATTCTTATTTCTGACATGAAACTTGAGAACACAAACTCTCGTGCTTGCAGGTAGGCAAGTTACCAGTAGAATCAAAGACAAAACAAAATACAAGTTAGAAGTAACCCCTGCCAACAGTTGCTCATGATTCCTAAAACCTACATACTATTGCTTCCATATATTTTCAATGCAAAAGAATATGATTTTCTTTAAAAAAAAAAAAAAAGAAAAGAAAAAGGAAAAAAAAGAAAGCCATTATCTTGATCTCAACATGAGAGCTCAGCATCTACTGGGGGTCTTTATTTATTTATTATTTTAAACATTACCACCAATTAAACAAGGTTACCTTACAAGCAGTGTCCTCATTTATCAACCACACAATCTCAAAATATCACTAGAAGTTAAAGATTTTAGTACAAACGTTACCTTAACACTCTGGGAAAAACACGCAGCATATAAATGCTTTATACCTCAGGGGCCGCAACTATGAATTGAATAAAAATATATAGGTGTGCATGGAAAATAAGTATTTTTATACATTTCTGACATATTTTATAAAAGTGCCTTGGAAAAAGGCTGACTGCACTTCAAATAGTTGACAATGAAAACCTCCAAAAATTAACTCTAATAACTAAGCAGATCTCTGCATTTATACCTATTCGTACTTCTTTTGTATATATTACACTTTAAAATACATTCAGGAAAATTGTGAGCACATTAAGAGAAACAGTTAACAAAACATTTAATTTCTAATACCAGATTTCATTATGTCCTAAAAAATTTTAGCCAGAGACCCTCACTGTAATTTTTAGATGTGAAGCACATATAACACCATATTCAATACAGGGATTCAATCCTTTAAATGAAAGGCTAAACATGTGCTATTCTTGACTAGTGGGAGTCTGGGCTTTACAAGGCATCTTATCGTGAGAACAGGCTCTCTCAAGATTCCCAAACCCAATTTCTAAACCAAAAAGGTTCAGATAAGTATCTGAGCATTTGCAATGCTTATCTGCTAGCTGCTCTTCTGTTAATTTCTGCCTTGATGTTTTGTAGGCATGCACAACAAATGTTTGCCTAAAATCTAAAGAGAATTTCATGGTTATGCAAGTCAAAATTCCTCCACACATACAGATAATTTAGAGGGAAATCTCCAGTGTTTTTCTGGAGAACGTAGAAACTACATTTCCCTTCTTTACACATGGTGCAGTGTTTGACAACACTGACAAGCACCTCCTACACATCTGCATGACCAGTGTTGTGGCCTCCATGAAGTTTGCCCTTAACTCACATGCACAAATTGCCAGAAAAAGAGGTAATTTTCCTTTGCAACTTCATTTTTAGTTCAACTACTTAAGAGCTAATTTGTTGGACTGCTTTATTTTTGTGATCTTGTAGGATGAGCTACTTACTTACCACAGCCAAGAAGCTTCTCACCGCTCTCAGTCAAGCACAGCCCCTTACGTGGCGTTGTTTTTTTTTTCCCTCATGGTCCTGATGTTCTTCCAAGCTCACCACACTTAGCTTTAGTAACATTAGTCCCGATTTCCAATAGCAAGATACAGTATCTAGCCTAGTTTAGGATCATGTGTTTTGGTTTACCTGAATGGGGAAACCCTGTTTTGCAATGCAAGGTAGTATTTCATAATTACACAGTGAGGTGCTCTCCTTCAGAGGCAGGTACCTTGCTAATAAAAATACTTGGGGTACAAAACCAGAAAGACAGCGGCAGCAGCTCCTAGCCAATCTGCAATACAAGCTACACGCTGTGCAAGCCTGGCAACCCAACATTTTTAAAACCACTTCAGACCCACAAATACAGTGCCAGCTGGGAGAGGGCAGATCGCATGTTTAAGCTTTATAACGAAGTGAGAAGGTAAGATACAGCAACTTCTGCAAAACACCTCCTAATGACAGCCCACACAGTCATTACAGAGGCCAAACATATCAGCTTCCCACTCAGCAAAGCTGCCAGAACTCAACTCAAAGCAAAATTTATATAAACGGAACAAACAGTATCATATTCAGCTATCACTTATGACTGCCTTCATTTTGAGAGCAAGTAAACCAAAGGATTTTGAATTACCAAAAGAAGGGGGGAATGTCCCTTCCCACCCTCACAAAAGGAACAATCCTTCTGTTACCCCATTTTGAAACTTCTCAAGACACGAAAGCAGCTCTGCAGCCATAAGGACTTGCAGCGTTTCAAGGTAGCAGCTTCTTATCCCAAAAACAAATCAAAGCCCATAACTGAATGCTCTGAACGTGAATTCTCCTTGCTTTCACACCCCAAATGTCAGAAACTTTGTTAGCATCTTATTGCCTGTATTCCTCTTCTTTCCCTTTACTCCTCAGAGCAGAAGACTTTACCGTGAGAATATTAAAACACGAATTGAGGAGCATTAGTATCATACATGGAGAGCATCCTGGAAACTCATGCTGCCCTTCCAACTTCAAACTAAATCCCTACAATAACAATAAACATAGGGTATTATCTCGCCAATTGGCACATTAAACAGAATAAGGTGGGGACCACTACCTGGATGTTCAAGTATTACGTGTAGCAGGCGCTTACTCTCAGGGTTTCTAAAATTTGAGATTGGGCAAGAAAAGTTTCTGTGAGCATGAAAATAGGTTGCTTATACACTGGACATTAGTCAGATGGAAAAGGCTGGTGCATCTAATACTGTTTATTTTTTACTTTGACAAAGGGACAAGCTTATGGAACTTACGATTTCCAGTACTTTATTCTTAAATTATGTTATATTACTGGAGGCAGCAAGTTAGATCACACCTGCCTTGCACCCAAAATACATAGAAAGATACCAGGATGAAATAAAGATGGTGGTGCAAATAAAAATGCTTCATGAATAAAAGCATTACCTAAGAGCCAGCTTCCCCCTTCAGTATTTTAAAGAAATTTCTAAGAGGATTTGCAGAGTTAAAGATAAGGACCAGAAGAGAGATAACAGATGGCAATGGAAGGAAAACAGCATGTAATAACTTGATACGGTACATTCGGTACTCTAGTACATTAGGAGAAATCCAGAGACAACTTCCACATGCACATTGCTTGGTTCCCTATTTATGAACAGTAGCATCATCAAGGGCTCATCACATAATACTTAGTTTTGTATCTACTGGTCTCTGTTTTAGCACTGAGAAGCATATTATTCAGATCCTGTCATCCAGACCTTGATTATTTTTTATAAAGAGGCAGCATCCCAAGCCCTACTGGAAGAGGTAACTTTAAGTGACAGAGATGGAGACAAATAACCAGCATGAAGGAAACGCTGTACACTGTGTTGGTTTAAGATTTCACAGGCTGTGCGTTTAGAGTTTGAGCTTCACTCTGATTCCCCTCTCTCAGCTGCCAGATGATGCACACAAGGCCAATGCCTACTAAACTTTTATTTACTTCAGATGAAGTTTCCAGAACCTATCAAGATACTTTATTATTTCCCAAAATGTTCAACCACTTTGAGGTAGGGGGGTAACAGTTCGTAAGCCAGTCATCTCAGGCAATCACCTGCCAAACAAGGCCTTCCCGACAGGCAGGCCCTGGAAGGAGAGACTTTGAGCAGCTCTGCCTCAACATTACCCTGCCACCAGCCTGGGCTCCTCATCCCACGCAGAATCCATGCAAACAGAAGTTATGCCTTCAGCAAGAGACACCTGAGGTAGTAACATAGTGCTTGTAAACATCCAGTGTCAAACAGTTTTTGTTTCTAAGGTGGGGTTGGTTGTTTGGGGGTTTCTGCTGGGGGGGAGGTTTGTTGGGTTTCTGTTGTTTTGGTTTTTTCCAAGATTGCAGACTGCACCTTCAGAGCTCTGTGTTTTCTGAGAAGCAGCAGACAAGTCTCCCAGTCCTGCCAAGGAACCAAAATATTGCTGGTCAACCACCTTTTCTGCTATCACCACAATCATCACTTTTTTGTTTTGCTTAAATTTCCCAGGCTACAAGCCAAGGCTTTCATAGGCAATGCATTGCCATTAAGGTAAAGGTTGGTGATCCTGCATTTTTCTTTACATTACCACCATCACTGCCCTGGTGGAAGCACTACTGAAAAACACAGCTACTTCTCCCTATCCTGTTTGTCCCAGTCCACTCAAAAGAAGAGGTCAGACAGTCACAGCAGGCACCACAACCCCTATTCCTCGGCTCCCCTGGTTGTTAGTTCCAGAGCTGGAGGCACATTAGTAGCTACCCTGAAAAACAGCAGTGAGCAAAGGCAAAAGAAAGAGCACATCTTCATCCAGGCATCAGTACGGGACTACAGAAGAAAAATGGAATAGGTCTGAACCTGTACCTGGAGAGCTGAAAGGTGAAGAGATTTTGCGCTCACATGGCAGGGATACCAACACACACACACAAAGGCAAACCTGCTAGCTGTGAACTGTCTGTGTTTGGATTGTGGAGGAAGAAGACATACAAGGGAGACAAAACTGCCATAAATTTTTGCTAAAAACAAAATTCATTTATTTCTAAACAGGACTCCTTCAAGACCATGTTACAGGAGCAAATACCTAAACAGTACTGAAAAACTATGTAAACTTTACAATCCAAGGCTGACAACGTATTTTGTATTGCCCTTCCCGTGAGCCTGCTTCGCAGAGTTTAGTCTTTCAGTGAAGTCAGGGTGCTCAAATTATGATAAAAGACTCCAATCCCTGACCATGAGATGTCAAGTCCCCAGTACGCAGTTATGATGATTTGAGGAGGACAAACTGCAAGGTTATTGTAGATGGGGCCAGTTTTAACCAAAGCAAGTCACCCCCAATGGTAAGCAATTACAGTTCTGACCTACGTCCAAGCTCATCTTTTTATTTGTGGAGAACATAGGGGCATGGAGACAAGTTACAGTACTCAAAACAAACAAACAAACAAACAAAACACCAAACAAAAACACACACACACACCCCCCCACACAAACAAAACAAAAGAAAATCCACACCACCAAACCCACATAAAACCCCAAGACTCACACAAGCAAATAATGCTGACCCCCACCATTCCCAGCAACTACAACATGGTCTATATGTCCGTATGACCAGAGAACACAGATGCACTTGCCATGACAAGCCAAGCCAGCACCTCCCTAACTGCACTTGTCCTTTTCAAGGTTTCTTCAAAAAGCTCTCTAGGCTACCTCGTGTAACTCAAGCTGCTATACAGGATCTGTTCTTAAATAAATTAAAAAAAAAAAGTGTATATATTTAAGAACCTTAGAGTACAATGCCAGCCATTTCTTGTGTTTACTATGTTTCTGTTCAACCAGCTGCACCCAGACTTGCAGTGCTTGGTAAAAATCACAGCTGTGTAGAAATCCCATTAAGGAGAACAGTTACAGTTTTAATTACCTCCAAGGCAAAGATTCCAGCATACAAAAACACAGAAGGGCCATGTTTTGCTTTGGTGGTGGGTTTTGGGTTTTGGATCTTCTTTTTTGTTGTTGGGTTTTAATTTGTTTTTAAAAGTGCTCAAGTCAGTGGCAATTAAAAAATTCCTGCAGTAGCTTAGAATCAACTAAAACCCAGAACAATCCATAATAATATCACACGG
>NW_009220308.1:7688-11562 GCF_000690835.1 Fulmarus glacialis | reverse complement strand
ACCACAGATAAAAAAATTCTGCCCCAGACATAAATAAGCAAGGGCAAATTTACGTCATGCAAAAAAAGCTCTGCAATGAAAGAAATCAGTGAGATAAGCAAAGACGCAGACAACACGTTCTTTACGTTCGAAACACCAAACTGGTCTGGAAGCCCTGCAGTAAGTGTGTATGCTACAGGAAAAAGAATTCACGTGGAGATCACAGGGATAATTTAAAACCAGATGCAGTCAAGATGCTTGAAGATGGAGTTTCTTCTGAAATGTGTGAACTGAAAACTGTATCCAAGCCAGTAGTTCGTGCACAATTTTAACCTGCAGCAAGGTCACAGCTCCACGTACCTACACGGAACTCTGCACGCAGTCAGCCTTGGCCCTCTCCACGTGGTTTCTCTCTGGAGAATTGGAATAGTCCATCGGTTTACCCCACGGGCTCGTTTTGAATCTTTAATTTTGTTATGTTCAAGCTGCTCAAATGGAAATCACCTAGCAAGCACAGGTACAGAATAGAGGCTTAGCTCATACTAGATATAAAGATTAGAAAATCCGGGATTTCCCCTATCTCCTTTCATTCATTCCTCATTTAGTCTACCATTGGCAACAAATGAATTTAATTTCAAGAAAAGATAACCACAAAATAAAATAATATATATTTTCCACATAACAAAAATAACTGACAATTGTTATGGGTTTGTTTGTTTAATAATATATTAATATGAGGAAACTAAGAGGTATTTTCCTCCTTTGTTTCAGCTCAGTTTCACTAAATAGCTTATAAAACCCCCAAAGAACATGTCTGAAACTGCTAAGCCACAAACACATCCCTCCCCACTTCCCTTCCCAAATCCTAGTCCCTAATGTGCAACTAGGTAAATCTCAGAGAAGGAGAAAGGAGTTTTATTAGCAGAGGGCTCAGAATTGGAGGGCAACCACTGAACATTGCCTGGAGCTAAACCTCTAAAGTTACTCGTTGGCTAAGTGTGCCTGCCTTTGATCAGCGGAGTTCAGAGTCCGCTTATTTAACCTCGACAGGAAGAGCTCACTTATGTGGTGCAAGATGAGCTCTTTCCTACACTTTCTTCAACAGTTTTATAAAACTGGCATAGTGACAGGCTTTGCACATTTCCAAATATTAAAAATAGCTAGGCAAGAATTTACAAGTAGTGATATCGCTGACAACAACTCACAAACCATCTACCTCCCAAACTGCGTTTTTTTCTGAGCCAGGTCCACAAGAGATCACAGGTTCCACCATCAAGGATATCTCCTGGACTAAGCCCGATAAGCCAACAATCTCGCAAAATACTTAAGTAGCATGTGGTTGATTGAGCATCCTACCCACATAAATGATACTTAACTGCAGAGAGACTGAAAGGTCCTTCCAGAAAAGAAACCCAAAACATTCCAGTATCTTCCTTGTTTATAGAAAACTTAAATAAAAACTGGCCCCAAAAACCTCCCTGAAACATTTACAGCAGGATTTTGCAGATGCCTGTGCACCACTTTGGTGGGGTGATATTAAACACGTCTGCAGCATACATCCACACGGAAACAAAGTGTTGATCTGGTTGACTCTCAGGAAAAAAAAAATGCAAATAAGACTATATGCAGGCTGGGGTGGAAGAACAGCCAAGTCTTTGCTTGTTTCTACTGCTCAAAAGCTTTCCGTCTGCTGGGTCTTGAAGGTGCAAGCTTACCAACTCCTATGCCCATACTATGCCTCAAGTACTTAATTCTTTACATGAAAACTGATTTCTGCACTATATTCCATTTTTTGTGTATTGCTCATCATCGAAAAACTAACATAATCTGCAGACATCTTCTGTAGCAACTTGAAGTCTCATTCCAGTCACTGTTAGCCAGCCTTGCATAGCCCACGAGCCTCTCAAGTCATCTCAGCTTACTCATCTCTTAAGGCTTTGCTTCAGACAGAGACTTGTGTCTACATTAGTGGCTATGAGTCACAAAGAGGCCCTTAACTCCAACGCTAAAAAGGATACAGATCTCGGGGAACCAGGTTACTTAGTTTCATATCATTAGAAGTTTATCACTGCTTACTTTGGTATCACAAGAATGAAAAGTGGTCTGGCCAGATTTTGCTCGGAGGAGGGGAGCAAATGTAAAATGCCTACCAGTTTAAAAATTATTTCAGAATCATAATATTAACAGGAAAAAAGCAAGATGAACCTTCCCCCGCACCCCTGGGACAATTCATTCCCACTAGATATAATTCCCAAAGGATCACATAAAAAAAACAGGAAATTAGTTTCCCTCACCATACTTCCCAACCTTTTCATCAGTTTCCCATATCCGGCCAAATAAGCCTTTTAAAGATCCTTTCTGAAGTCACTGGCCAACTTGGAGATCCCTCCTCTTCACTGAGATTTTCCTTATTGGAAAATCTGCCCCCGTACATATATTAGGCACACCAGAATACGAACAATTTTCAGTATCTCCTAGGAAACTACCATTTACTTAGCACGAGGTTAAGTGAATTAAATCCTAGCACATCCTCAGATGATCAAAATACCAACTTATTTGGAAATAACAATATAGGTTTTTCATTGTTTTAACCCAATGTGCACTACCCTTTACTTGAGGATGATTAGAAAAGAGACTGGGCTGTTAGTCAGGAGGATAATGAGCAGCAACATCAACTTGCCACTAAACGGCACAAACATTTTCACCCTCCTACAGCCAACAAATGAGCACTGCAGTGGAAGTGACTTGTAAAGCTTCTCATCTAGGCTAGGAAAATGAACTTACATGTGGAGTATTTTTGGCCACTTTATGGCAGTTCTTATGAGACTGGTTACAGAAAAAATGCTGTGCTTTATGTAGTAAAAGTGGAAAATGACTAATTATGTTTTGAGACTTCAAAAGACAGGAAGAAAAACAGCTAACACCATAGCTTTACTGGGGCAAATGAAAAGCGCAGTATTGAAACAAGACAATATAAACTCGACCAAGCACATGCTGCTTAAATATTTTATGAAACTGCTGGCTTAGCTGTCTAAGCTGAGGAGATATTCTTGATGCTGGAACTTGTGATCTCTTGTGGACCTGGCTTGGGTTTAAAAAAAAAAATAAAATCAAATTTGGGAAGTAGGTGGTTTGTGAGGTGTCATCAGCGATATCACTACTTGTAAATAACATTCAATATGTCAAAAAAATTTTTTTTTAACTTGCATGCCTTAAAATGAAAAGGGATGCTGCACTGGCTTTAAAAAGCTTACTGTCAGTAATTAGGTTTCTAGTCCTAAACAGCATCCACTGTTACAGCTCAAACAAGCAGCTTTAACTGAGTTGCCCATCTCTTTGTGTTTTTGTTTTGATAGAGGCTCAATTATGCCCAGGACAATGGCCTGTCTCTTCATTTTGCTGTGAACAGGAAGCAAGGGTGCCATTGTCACCCGGCTTCAATTCAGTCACAACAAAGGGGTCTGAAGTGCTGAGAATAATGGGCTACCTAAAGTAGCCAGAAGGAGGAAGGAGGGCGAGCTCTGCACTAGCCACAGTCCCCCTTCATCCAGCCCTCCTGTGCCTCAAACCAGGCTGATGCTTCCTCTGACAAGAGCCATGTCAGGGGCTGGTGACGCAGGACAGGCGCAGAGCGCTGCTACCATGCCTGCACGCAGAGCGGTGAGGGGCATGGGAGCGGAGCTGAGCTATGAGGTGCATAGCTCTGCCCATGCTTCCTAACTGGGGTAGGGCAGAAATGGAGTAGCTGAGCGTTTTGTTGGTTTGTTTTAAAGAAAAAGCAAACCCAAGAGCCGTGACCTTTAGCATGTGGGTGGGCTTCGGTGGGGGGAAAGGGGAAGAGATGCAGGAAGGCATGGAAGGAAAGTAAATCACACGACAGATTCAATTAGAAAAA
>NW_009220308.1:7300-7678 GCF_000690835.1 Fulmarus glacialis | reverse complement strand
TGTATTCTGTCTAAAAAAAATAGGACATGGTGTTATTAAAATACAGCATCAATTACACTGCGATTGCAGGGAGTGAATGAAACCTAGTAGCAGACTGTTATTGTAGCTGAAATCCCCTCCTCCCCCTTCTGGTGCCTCATTCATAAATGGCTGCTCGGGAGCTCCAGCTGCAGAGCCGAGTGCCGGCGCGCGCGCACACGGCAGCGCGTGCCCCTCGCTGACACACAGCCGGAGGGACGAAACTCGCCTTAAGAAGTATTTAATTACTTTTCTGCAGTCATCCACTCTTTTCTCTTCTCTCAAACCTCTTCCTCAACCTGAAATCTGGGACAGTGGGAAGACTTTGCAAGCTTGTTTACCAAGAGTGGCTTTACAGCT
>NW_009220308.1:0-7280 GCF_000690835.1 Fulmarus glacialis | reverse complement strand
GCCCACGCATTGGACAAGAGGAATTCCAGCAGGCTCAGCCCGTGTTTCACACAGCACCTCTCCTGCCAGCCTGACTTCTCAAAGCTTGCCTTTGTCCTCACTCTGCGTAGGGAGTTGCTAAGAAAAGAATCTACAGATGTATGTATACAAAGAAACAAACAAGACAAGATTTCAAGAAATCATCACCTCAAATTTTGCTAGCTTAAAAGCAATGAAAAAACTTTCCTATGCATCCCCAGCTTACATGCATGTATAAGTAACTCTATTACTCCTTACGTTTGTCTTCACGTTATTTGCAGCTCAGAATTCCTCCAGAACATTTTAATTAGATAGAACAAGACTCAAACGTGCCATAACAATATCAGTACTAATAAATCATGGGCAATACAGTATACTGTTTGTAGTTAGAAAGGGGAATTTCCAAAATGTTAAAAAAAAAAAAAAAAGAAGAAGAAGAAAAATGGAATAGAAAATGTGCATAGGAGTGAGGAAGATGCATGAAGGCGGGTAAAGAACCCACCTGTTACGCTCAGGACTTGCACAGATGTAGGAATGCTAAGCAAAACATTTATAAGCATTGCCCAAAAACTGAGTAGCTTATGATAGATGGTAAAGGGGGCCAAGGCCTGAACAAAGGACATAATTTTATTATCAGAAAATAAATCAACTTATTGAAACTGTCACCATCAGTATGAGTTACTCATTTCTGTGGCTGAACAATGAACAATTCTCCTGCTACACAATAAATCAGGAAGTTTTAATCCACTTCTTACAAAGCCATTTAATAACAGACTTACTTTTACAGCCAACTTTCCAAGAGGATAAGTAATTCCCTTAAGAAAGCAGTTCCTTATTCCAAAATTTGAATAATTTGACAATGTAAAAGATGACATGTAACATCTCTCTTCCGTTTCGAACAATGAACAATTCTCCTGCTACACAATAAATCAGGAAGTTTTAATCCACTTCTTACAAAGCCATTTAATAACAGACTTACTTTTACAGCCAACTTTCCAAGAGGATAAGTAATTCCCTTAAGAAAGCAGTTCCTTATTCCAAAATTTGAATAATTTGACAATGTAAAAGATGACATGTAACATCTCTCTTCCGTTTCACTAAACCTCCAGAGGGGCCCCCAACCCAAACAGCATGCAAGTGAGAGCAGGCATTTGACCAATTCACAAGCACGAAAAGAAGGCCTGCCCTGCTAATTTGTTCATTTTACACTGTGTAGGAAGAAAGGAAGGATCACATTTACACTAGTGGAAAAATTACCCACAATTACCCACAGGTATTGCAGAACTAACCCAAGATCCCAGCTACATCTTTAACATCTTTATCACCAAAACAATTTTCTCTCTAGACCAGGGGAGGGAGGGGAAAAAAAAAAAAAAGGGCCTTGAATTAACACAAGTTCAAACTTGAATCAAACGGATTAAAGGTGCAGATATTTCAGCAACAACGCTGCATCAAAATGCCCACAGAATACTGTGAGATGGTGCAAGATCCTCAGCAGTGATCCATCATCTCACAGCCATTTCAAAAGAAAATAGGGTTTCCAAACTCCTAACCAGATAACCGTTACCACATCTGACCCACCTGGATGTATTCAGTTACCAAAAACAGGTAGTAGAACTCCTGAGAGATGACCGTTTACTCCACAAATGTATCAATCAGCTCAGATTCACAAAAAAGGCACTCAAAATGCAGGAGGTCCCCCCCACTCCCACCCCACATTACCTCTCGGGTTCCATTCCCTCTTGTCACACATCCGCAAAACCCTGAAGACAATTTTTTACCCCACAGTCATACCCTCTGAAGAGCAGGCATATCGCTATCAGATCCAAAGATACAAACCACAACTGGCATCCCTCCCCAGAAGAACTATTTGTAAAATACTTTGAGAGTTGCCTGTGTAAGTCTAAAACATACTTCTGGGGAGAAATTCCCACTGGCGTTTGATGAAAACCATTTGCAACTGTTGTTCCCCACAGGTGTGATCACCAAAGATTTTATACTCCAGAAGAAATGGTTGAACGCACAAGCTTTGCAGAATTTTTCTTGATGAATACTCCAGCCCATTTTCTATGGGCATGGTTTCCATTTACATCTGTGGAACTGTTTTAATTACAGCACTAGGACAGAAAATTCTTAGAGCAGAACTGTAACACCGAACTCCTATGTACGTCATCTGTGTCTCCTGCAGTACAGGGCACTTCAACAGCAAGGCCAGTGGGGGGGGGCAAGCACAATTTGCCAAGCAGAACACATTCCTATATCATTACTTTAAACAGAATCAGAGATAAGTCAGGGGGTAGTGCCAGTTCAGCTGCTTGTTTGGCCCAATTCGTCTAGACTGAATTTTTTGTTTGGCCAAGACACACACCAAAGAGTTACATTTTCTCAATGCACAAGGCCACATGCCTTGAGCTAAGCTATTGTGCACTGACCACATTTTAGAAGTACCAACTGAAGTTAGTACAAATGTTTTTTATTTATATATGTAGGTATATATACACACATAATACATACACACACATTGTATATATGTATTTATCTTAGTACTGCTTCAATGAACAGAGCAATGTCACAACTTACAACCAAAGAACCACTTTTATGAGAAAAAACAACACAATTATCAACCTTTTTCACAGCACTGGCTTGAAGCATCTTTGTATATAAACCTCTGATCACTGCTGCATAGCCCAACTTTTTAGGAAACAACCTCATAAGAAGGAAGTTGCTTGATCTTCCTTAAATTTTGTGCATCTGTCTCCAAAATGAGTCCTTTGGCAGAGGTATTATGTGATGAGAGAAAGTCTCTGGACAGCCTCAGAGATAAGCGAAATAGCCCATTCAGATTACAAAAAAAAAAACACACCAAAACACCACCACAAACAAACTTCAGAGCATGGTATCCTTTAAAGCTCTGCAATACACTGCTCTTCAGTATCAAAAGCAGATCAAACTTTTCAGATAAACAACAGATTTGGTTGTTTTTCTAGCCTATAAATCACAGCTCTTCCTCTAGCTCATGAATCACGTATTTTCAGTATGGAAAATATGACAATCTGAAAGAGTCATTTTCTGTCTTAACCTCAATCCTCCACAACCTCAAGCAGCACAGAGATACGCTTTTTGTCCTGGAGGGTCCAAAGAATATCCATGTCACATGCACCCAAACATCACGAGCCACAAAACACTCCCCAACACCCTATAGCTAACTTAAAGCTTCTAGTACAAAAACCAGAAGCCACAAACTGCAAGTGCCAGTGATTACATCTCACAAGAGGAAACTTGGTCTCAAATCTCAGCAATCTACCAAGACCCAAGACAACATTTAGTGATGGAAATAACCTTGAACCAGAAACTCTAGAGGAGATAGCTCAGTATTTAGTATTCATCAAAAATATTAATTTTGCATCCAGCCAGAAAGCCCACATATTTTTCTTTTTTTCTGGGGGTGTCAGCTCAAAGTCTCTTATACAGGCTCAGCACTGGCTTATGACTAGTAAAACAGCTTTTATACATTCCTCTTCCACTTAAACATCATAATGTACTTTCTTGCAACTTCACCATGATCGAAGTCCTCACAAAACAAAATGTCAAACAGGATGTACACTTAGAACTCCAGTTGCGCTGGCAAAATACATAATATCATTTAAGTTTCATTTCAGATCAGTTTGTCCAAAAAATAACCACTACAAATCATATTATGTTCATGTCTGCAGGAAAAAAAAGATAAGATACACAAAAAAAGCAGAGCAAATGAGTTTCCATCTCAGTCACAAAATAAGAACAGACTATTTCTGTTACCAAAGATACAGCAACTGAAGACAAAAGTAAGGAATTAGCATTTCCTGTCACACTGGCAACAACCAGTAGCATCAGAAGGTGTATGGTTAGGAGCCAGGCTTCTCTGCAGAATACTGGAGAGATCACACGCAAAAATCCAGCCAGTGTCAGCTGCTTCCTGTGTCCTAACACTGAACCCCTGAGCACAGTCCTTGAGTCACGGCTGGAACAGGAACTTCGCTTACCTCCATTTTATCTCAGCAACAGGTCACCCATTTTATTGCTGCGTGGACACTGTGATATCCCTGCACTTCCGATCTTTTCACACACCTGTCAGTCCGCTCCTCATCACCTATAGCTAATATTTCAACACTGTACTGATAATTGAGATTGTAGGTGTCACCACTTAACCTAAAAGCATCTGTGTGTGGCTCAGTTAAAAATTCACTGAAGTGTCCCAGAACTTTCCACAGTTGATATTGGAGAAGAGAAGCAGGACACCTTACAGAACACAAATTTGTTTTCACCTGGGAAGAACGGGTGTCAACTGAAGTTAGTTCTTACTTTCCTGGCGTACTCAACCAATACCAACAGGACTATTCACAAATTTGAAATGCAGTACGTTCTTAAAGCATTTGCTGAAGAATTCATATACCAGTTTCTTTGTTTTTTAACTGAAGTTCTCAACTAAATTATTTTGCTGTGTATGACAATGACAGGCCAAACGACAGTGGGGGAATTGGGTTTCTCTTTGTGTGTCATTTTCTAATACCGTTAGAGAGCTGCTTCATAATATGATTACATTTACATATCAACTTTCAGATAAGTTTTTTGGGCTGTCAAGATTCCTACAGGAACTCCTTGGGCATCCTTTTTTCTTCTATTACACCACATGGAAGATGCTCACTTCTGCCTCTCCAGTTATCTTCTAAGTTTACGAAGTCCTCTTCCAGACCCTCTTTTTTCGCATTGACCACAGATGGCTCACCCTTGCTGTACTAGCAAGATCTGGATGTACTTACAGGAGGGAGATCATACTACTGGTGTAATACTTAATCCTACTTTCTCACTACGGCTCAGTACCTCAACTTGCTGCAGTAACAACAGCTATCAAAATGGAAAACTCACCAGGGCACAGAACCTGTTTTCCTATTTAGCTCAAAAATTACCCAATGCATACAATAGTTTTAGTAATTATCACAAACCAGTTTTACCCCAAACTGTCAGCTCTAGCAAGAGTATGTCCAAGGTGGGGGAACTTCCCCAAACTTATTTGGGCACAGTATTTAGCTGACTTAATTTGAAGCTGCTTTTCCCTTCAAAACATGCACGCCTACTCAGCAAACCGTAACCACAGCTGACTCAGAGGAGGAGGAGGAGGAGGACAGGCTCCTCAGCTTTTTTCTTCCCGTACAAGAGAAAAACAAGAGGGCACAACATTCATTGCCTCCCTCCTTCCTCCCAATCACAGCCAGCTCAAACAGCACTGGCTCATAAACAGAGCCAGGAGAAACCTCTTTCTGGGATACAAGCAACAACAAAACCTCTGGTCTAATGGCAAACAAGCATCCTCAGTTCAAGCTTGGGGAGGCTACGGATTTAAAAAGCTGTGTGGAAAGCCAAACTCCATGTCATTCCTCTTCCCACACACACACACAAAGGGCAGAAACAGGCCACCCTCTCCTTTCCCCCTTTTGAGGTGCCTCACGCTGACACGCTTGCTGAGACTAGGTTGCAGTGCCTGGAGCAGCTTAAAACAGACACAGGGCCTCGCAAAGGCGGGAGAAAGAGGCACCGAGTTACCCTCCCTAATCACCACTTTTAAAAGCGCACACTCCCTGTCTCCTCAGCACTTCATTTGCTTCACCCCTTTTGTTGTTGCTGTTTGTTTTCATGACTTCGAGTACAGAAGGAGCCAGCCACACCCTGGAATAAAAAAAAAAAATTCATAAACACAGACTGATTTACATGCATGCATTTCTTTGAAAAACACATCCTTGGCACATAAACATCCTCTGGTACAGGAAAACACCACCTCTACTCAGAGAGCTGCAGCACGGACAACCCAATTTCTCAGTTGGCCACCTGGAGCAGAAATCGCACTTCCAGCTTCCCAGTAACTCAGGCAAGAATCCTCCCCAGGTATGCGTGAAAGTGGCAACTCTGGGGAGACATCACAAGCCTTTTAGAGGCAACACTCACCGATCTTTATGCAAAAGAAACTGTGACGTCTCAGAAAAGTGCAAGAAAGAAAAAAGAAAAAATCATGCAACAAATACAATCACAGAAACCTGTTCTCCAAAGTATTAAAACAGACTTTCAGTCAACAACATAATTACTTTCCTTTCTAAGGAATCAAGACTGCAAATGAAGCACAGAACCCAACTTTTTCTGTGTACGAGATTTCAAAACACTCCTGAGATGGCCACTTTTCATTTCAGAAAGGAGAAAGTGGAAACACAGAGAGGACATGGTACCACGTAATTTCAAGCCGTCAAAACAAGCAGGAGTGAAAACAGTTCCTGCAGACTTTCTCTCTTCACTCCCTCACTCTAACCCCATGCACTAAACCAGACCAAAGTGCAAGAACAAGATTTCCAGGTGTTTCTTTAATTATTGATTGGACTCAGGAAAAGCACCTTACAAAGTTTTGATGCCCTCATCACACCTGACTCATTCCTCAGTGCAGCTGATAATTTGCTGCAATGCTGTACATCAGACACAAAAGCTTTTGAAGGGACCACCTTATGACAGGACCAATTTACAAAACAGAGTGATGAAAACTCATTCACATGCAGTCGATACTTTCATACTTCTGGAAAGTCGCTAGAAACTTACTTTCCCTAGCACTTTTGACTTTTCAGTGCTTTAAAATCCACACAGCAAATACAACAGAAGCACACTATTCCTGTATGGGCTGCAAATTCATTTCAACCCCACTTGGCCACTCTTCTAAAGGATTCTTGGATTTTAATAACCACCAAAAACTACTTACAGCTACACTTAGATCACTGTATAGAGAAGGGTAAGCAGCACAGCCCTCTGCTCAGGGGCTACACAAGGAGGATTTGCATAGAGGAACTTGTCATTGCAAGACAATGAGACACTGTCAGGCTGCGATAAAGCACCCATTTGGTCAGATACTTAGCTCCCAAGCCACAATAAATAACTTATTTCAGCAGCACAAGGTTGCACATTATCACCAATGCACTATGTTAAGAGTTTTCTTCCAAATTCTTAAATGTGGTTAAGTTCTTTCAGCCAAAGCACAGTATCAGGGAAACCAGCTGATTTGGGGGGGGAGGGGAGGGAAGTCCAGTTTTATCAATTTGCCTATTACCAACTAACACATTTTCCACAACTGTGTTTCAGTTTAACAACCACCACTAATGCTGCTACAGTTAAGAATTTGCATTATGAACCCTATTTTAAGAAGTTTATTGCTTAGCTTCACAGGAATACTTCCAGGGATGGTGACTCTACCA